>NW_020858197.1:0-839 GCF_000972845.2 Larimichthys crocea | reverse complement strand
GAGAATCCCAGTAGCTCTTAGAAAAGATGTGGAAAAGGAATTAAAAAGGATGGAAAACCTCGGTGTCATTGAAAAACAAACTGAGCCTACAGAATGGGTCAGCAGCATGGTGACAGTTGTGAAACCAAACAAAATCAGAATATGCCTTGACCCACAGAACTTGAACAAAGCAATACTACGAGAACACGATCCTCTGAAAACAGTGGAGGAAGTTGTGGCTTAGATGCCAGGAGCAAAAGTCTTCTCAGTTGTTGATGCAAACCAAGGCTATTGGCAAATTCAATTGGATGATGATAGCTCAAAACTATGTACATTTAACTCACCCTCAGGAAGATACAGGTTTAAGAGACTTCCCTTCGGATTATCTTCTGCCCCAGAAGTATTCCAGAGATGCTTGTCGCAGCATCTAGAACAGGGGTCGGCAAGTAAGTTTGGACCCGGGCCAATTTTTTTTCTGACAATTCCATCGCGGGCCATGACCATGCACCTCGTAGCACCTCGCTCTGAATTCAAGGTGGCGATTTCATTGGCTAGATGGAATCACATGGGTAGTATGACTCTCACACGATTGGTTGGTACCTTCCAATGCTTGCTCAGTGCAGTGCTTGGATAGGGAAAAGTAATGTTACGGCATGAAATAGACTCGCCTGTCAAAAAATTCTACAATTAATCTCGGGTCCGGATGATATGGCGATCCGGTCCGGATCCAGACCCCGGTCCGCGGGTTGGGAACCCCGGATCTAGAAGAACTGGAAGGAGTCGTCAGTGTCATGGATGACATTCTTGTGTGGGGTGAAGACAAAGAGTCACAAAGAGCCAACTAATAGATAGCCCAACCC
>NW_020858196.1:0-632 GCF_000972845.2 Larimichthys crocea | reverse complement strand
GACACACACACAGACACACACACACGCTGATCACATCTCAGCTGATCACATCTCAGCTGATCACATCTCAGCTGATCACATCTCAGCTGATCACATCTCAGCTGTCCGATGATTTAAATGTAACTAAAGATAATTCACAGTTTACAAACGCCTCGTGTCTCTGCACACTCACCCGTCATCGCAGCAGCCGTGGTGTGGAGCTTCAGCCTGGGAGACGACGCCCTGAGCAGGCTGCAGACAGAGAAGAAGAAGCATCACGCCGTGATGTCACAGGTCACATGGTCAGCTGAATGTTTCCAAGCTGCTGATAAGGAACGCTCCCTCAGAGCTGCTACAAACTACGCCAAGGCCAAGGCCGTCCAGGAAGTTACTCTGAGTAATCCATTACTTTCACACTTTGTTTGGGGAGAGATTCAGGTTCACTGATATATCTTTGTTTATCATCATTATTATTGTTTATCATCATTATTATTGTTTATCATCGTTATTATTGTTTATCATCATTATTATTGTTTATCATCATCATTGTTGTTTATCATCATTATTATTGTTTATCATCATTATTATGGTTTATCATCATTATTATTGTTTATCATCATTATTATTATTTATCATCATCATTATTGTTGTTG
>NW_020858195.1:0-698 GCF_000972845.2 Larimichthys crocea | reverse complement strand
GAAATGTGGATGAAAAATGATGGTACATCTTGTTTGGTTTAATTAGGTTTAATTTGGAACTCTTTTAGCTGCGCAGGTGTTTTGTGTTTGTAGTCCAGCTGGGATCTTCCAACATATCACCTGCTGAATGTGTAATAATGTCAATTAATGTTCGGTTTTTGTTGTACTTTTGGACACTATACCTACTTTTCTGAAGTTAAAGGAAGTAAACTGCCATTAAAAGAGACTTGTAATCATTGTAGGGAATTGTTTTCAATTGTTTTGAAAAAAATTTTTATTTACTTTTATCAAATAAATAAATCTGAATCAGAATCAGAAATACTTTAATAATCTCAGGGAAATTATTTTTTTTACAATACTCCAGTATACAAACAAACAAAAACAACATATGTAAAGTCTTCTAAATAAATGGTGCCTGTATTCTGTTCAATCAAAGAAACGCAGCACCAGTTTACCTACAATGCACGATCGAAACACACAGTTTATTAAAAATAATAATGTGACATATTCATTTTCCAAGTTAACTGTTTTGTTTTGTTCATTTTGTGCTGGTTTTTTTCACTCCCTGTCTTGCTGCTGAGGCAGTGGTGTCAATTTTAATTTGTATATTCATGAAATGTGTTTATTATTGAATATTTCTGTGGATTGAATTCAGTTTATTGATATATTTTTTTACTTACACTTGAAAAAAAGAAGAA
>NW_020858194.1:0-627 GCF_000972845.2 Larimichthys crocea | reverse complement strand
TAAGCTAGGTAAGTGTTCACAGCTTTATACAGATCCTACCAACACTGCATCCTACAGCTGGAAGAACTTACCTGATGCTGTATGTGATCGCTTGTCTTCAAATGTGTCACCCACTGTTACGACCCGACAGGGCAAGACTTAGTCTAGGGGAATTTAGGGAGGTAACAATTAAAGTAAAGACCCAAAAACAAAGGGATTAGGGATTTATTCAATAATACAAGTTGAACAACGTAAAGTGAAGGCTTCTTCAAACGTCACGATGACTGCCAGGAACGATCACACGCCACACGCAATGAACCACTCGCTGCGGGAACACACCACCACTGAAACACCTGGTAGGCAGTTATAGCCTACCGGTGTTGATCAGCTGATCAGCTGATTGCGGACGAGAGGGAAAAGGGCGGTACCTGAAATCAAAGGGAGCACAAGACAACAAGACACACCCACCCCGGCACGTAACACCCACTCTAGACGTTGAAAGGCTCAATGGACTGAGCATTAAACATAACCAGACAATACATACATCCAGTGTGTTTGTATGTGTTTCTTTAAATCATGATTTCTGTACAAGATGGAATGGAAATATAAAATGTTTGAAGGTGAGATGGAAGTGACAAAAGCCTCCAT
>NW_020858193.1:0-557 GCF_000972845.2 Larimichthys crocea | reverse complement strand
TTCGTTTCTTAATTTTTTAGTCCACAAACAAAAATTTCCATGAGAGAATCGAGCCTAAACTTAGAGTCAGTACTAGAGAGCGGCATTTAATCAATTCTGGGAAAATGCTTGCAACTGGTGATAAGGTTATAGATCTTAACTTTTGTTGAAAAAGATTAAAAACAGTATTATTTAACAATTTTAAACACCTGAAAATTCAGTTATCGCATTTACCGCCACAGTTTGGTCTTGAGGTGAATTTCTATGTATGGATGTATGGATACTGTAGCTGTGTCTTTGTCATTGTATCCTCCGTGTTGGCGTAAAACAGAAAGCTTCACAAACACCTCTCTCATCTCGCCAGTTCATATTCCTGTAGTTTTCTGAAAGAAGACCAGGACCAATTTTTATCACATCTTTTGTGAGGCTTTGCCAACATTCAACTTATAGGTTTGCAAATCACTGGTGTATTATTCTAATGTTTGCACAAATGTCTGTTTTAACAGATGATTCCAGCATAAAATACTCATAAACGCTTGACCAAAAACAGCTGTTTTCCTTGCCTTTTGTTATTATTA
>NW_020858192.1:0-537 GCF_000972845.2 Larimichthys crocea | reverse complement strand
GTCCGATCTCTCCAGAGGGCTGTCAATTCATCGAGCTCTCTGGAGAGGAAGAGACAAGAAAGACCAACCAAGAGGTTATTTTATCCAGCATTTATCTATTTAATCATCATCCTCTCTTGAAAATGGTTAACTGTGGAACCCTGTTGAAGAGCGCACTGGTCGCCATCGTCCTGGTGGTTGCGGTTGAGTCTGGACCAACAGGTAAGATCAAGCTTTAGATAAACAAATTACAGTTTATAGATGAGATTTACATTTTTTTAAAACTCTGTTTCTTGTATCTTTTTGTCTTAGATGAGAAGCTGGCAGAATGCTGCGAGACAGTCAGCAACGTCGAGATAACCGAACCGATCACAGGATACATGATCCAGAAACGTAACGCTCAGTGTGTCCGAGCTGTCATGTAAGTAAGATAAGCAATGCTTGATGTTCATAATTTGGCACCTCTAAGTCTATACCAAGTCAGATCAGCTTGTATTTTTAAAAGAAACAGTCTGGAAAGTACTAATGTTGCATTTTTTTTTGTCATTCCTGCAGCTT
>NW_020858191.1:0-528 GCF_000972845.2 Larimichthys crocea | reverse complement strand
GAGCACATTTTACTAGTATGCGTGAATGCTTTTTATGAGTCTCCATGAGTGTTTCTGTTAGCTATGTAAGGATTTGACTTGTGTATGTGTGTGGTTGTGTGGTGTGTGGTGTCCCTAAAAGCCCCTCATATAAAGTAGTTTAATACCCCACTACTAGTGCTTTTCACATTCTGACGTTAGACGTTAAAGCAGCTGTTAAATTAGTAACTTATTAAACAGATCTATATATTTTGTTTAGCATGTGAAGAGAAACGAGGATACATAATTAGATGACCACAGCATTGTCGTTAAGGCCACTAAGTTTGATGTAGCTTACTCCTGTGTAAAGACAGGTAAGACGTGTCTGTCTTTGACTGCCACTGAGCACAGTGGAGACACAAGAAGACAGAGGACATGTTTTTTTCAATGGTCATACAAACTAACCACATCTTTTCCTGTTGATCTGAGTACACATTCCTGTGGTACAAAACAGAAGGACAGAGGGAAAATACAGAGACCAAAGCTCACATTTATCTAAGTCACTTCTGT
>NW_020858190.1:0-1386 GCF_000972845.2 Larimichthys crocea | reverse complement strand
TATACAACACTTTTGTTCTGTCCTCACCGTTGCCTGCCGGTTTTCTGACCAATTGCAACTTAACATGATCATGGCTTGTTACAATACCCTAATTGAAACACACCCAATACCCCTATCTGCTTTTTTCCCCGGCCCCGGTCTCACTGTGTAAACACCACACATGTACCAACAACAATAAATTTTGGCTGCACTTGATTCGGCCTTCTTTTTATTTGATCACCCTGCATTTTTGATTTATTTTTTTTTTATTTGTTATTTTTTTTTCTACTTCTTTTTCCTTGAGGGAACCCTCCTCGCTTATCTGGTCCTTTCTCACAACAGATTTCCTCCTCCCTTTTTTCCCCCCCCGTTTTTTACTTCGTTCTCCAGCCTTCTTCCTCTGTCCAACTCTCGCCACTTTATGTCTCCAGTTTTTGTCCCTATTTTGACTGCTCCGTACTGTTTCTCCATGGTTTTATCCCCATCCCTTCTCTCGGCATCCTACGAAATCGGTGGTTTACACTTGTTATTCCGGGACTGCCTGGGAGTTCCCCTCCTTCCCCCCCCCCTGTTTTTTGTGGGCAGTTGGAAACATTTTTTCATGGTGCGTGGAACCCCTCACCCTGTTTTTTCCTGTTAACCATTTTGAGTATTCTCCCTGCCGTTCCTGGACGCAGCTCTTTCAATCTTACTCTTCAGTAATTATTTAAAAATTAGTGCGCCAATTCTTTTGGTGACCAACTGGATAAAAATTCGCTACAGATAAGGTTGAAAGGTATACAAGATAGGCGCTTTTAATGTAACAAAGTTTGATCTTTATTTAATCACGTAGGTTTAATTTGTAATCATTTCTCCCTCCCGTTTATAATAAGAAGGATGAGTGTGGTTGCCGTATATATATTTTAAATTACTTACAGTGTTCAAAAGCGTTGTTGGACTATGCTAGCATGGTGTTTTTAACCCCAGGATCAGAGAAGTTTAAAAAGTTTTGCTCGGTATCCTCGCCCTGTGAACTTTAACATACCATTTGCACCTGGCATTTTCGGCCAACTTTAACGTAGTAAATGGTATTTATTGTATTACACATCCCTACACCCACTACCATGCCAAACTAATGCTGTTTTTCGCTAAAAATCACCCTTCCACCTCTTTGTACCCCCCAAAGTCTAGTTTTTCTGCCTTTCTGTTCATTTTTACCTTTGTGTCTTTCCTGTTTGCATATATCTATCGGTTTTTCCTTATTAATTAAAGGTTTGATTACTTTAGTTGTCAATATTTTCCATCATATTTTTTTCTTCATAAAATTTAAGATGTTATAGACAAGGAAGAATGGATGGATTAAACATTGACATTTCCCCGGTGGATCCCCAAGCCCTGAAGCCCTATAATTAAATAATTGTTGTTATT
>NW_020858189.1:0-8536 GCF_000972845.2 Larimichthys crocea | reverse complement strand
TTCGAATAAAACTGAGTTGTTTGTTTCCAAGGATCGTCTGTATACAGTGTGACCATTTACCAACCAACAAGTCGAAACATAAACAGTCAAGTGGACTTAAAAACAAAAAAAAAAAGACTTTAAACCACTAACAGATACATTTTCTCAGTTCTTAAGAAACACAAGTCTTTGTGACTGCAGACTAAATTTAATACAACAAAACAATGAAAATTGAAACAAAATGGACATTTTAACTTTAGGATGTAAGTTGAGTCTAGAACATACGATTAGCTTCACTTGTTAATGGTTAAACATCAGGATCGTAGCAATAGTAAAACAGAGAGGCAGTGCAACTGACACTATCAGCGGAATCTGCAGACTTGCAGTGGATGGACAATCTTCACTCAGAGAAAATGCGAGCACGGCAGCTTCACTCCTGACCTGCGGGTCGTTTCTGCGTCAGTCCAGCTCTGTCAGATGGAAGGGGTTGGACTGTCAGAGCTGAGGCCGAGAGAGCACAGCTGTCATCATGACAACAACTGCAGCACAACAATCGCAATATGAATAGGCAATAAATGATGTTGGATAAAAATCCATTTATTAATCACAGTCAGAATGTCGTATCAGGGTTTGAAATGTGCGAAGCTCAAAACTACTATGTCCTAATCAGTAGCTTTTCTCAAATAAATGAGTCGAGGGGTGACTGTGTGCATGTGTTGATTGTGGCTCATCCATAATGTCGCGCCTTCTTACAGACATCAATCCAACTCAGCACAACATATCAGACCAACTTGTGGGCATTCGACACAGCTTATAAACTGCCGCTGATTCTCAAGTCAACGTCTGACATTAGAGGTCAAATCCAAATCAACATGTTTGGACTAAAACACTGTTCTCTTGTTCATTGTATCACATGACCTTCTTCTTGCGGTATTTGGTGCGGTTGGTAGGTAAATGATCATAAAAGAGACGTCCACATTTGTTCAAGGTGGTCTTCAAACAGCAGCCACATGTACATTCAAAGATTTATGGTGGCAGTCATCATTCCTCCTGTCCATTACTGGAGTGTGAATGTTTCCTTCATAACAACTACACTGTAAGAATACAGCACATGTAGTCCCATGAGTCGACTTACACTTTATGAATTCACACAGAGGAAGTTTCTCCCAGGGTGGGATGATTGGACCATTCTTGTGGGTTTGTTGTGTTGTTGCAGACCGCACAGTTAGCACATCATATACATGCCACTTGTGTCGCATGTGGTCGTGGTCTCAAAGTCCTTAAAGATTGGTCAGCTTGAAGGACATGGTCAGTGATCTCCTCAGTGTCTTTTTTTTGAAGCTCAATGATTATACAGTAGAAACAAGCTCAAGCCTGGACTGGGTCTGTTTTTAGATAGGATTCAAGTGAGAGGGTGGTGGTGGGGTCATGTATAACACTTTTTTACATTTCCTACACAGGTCAGCCACAGAGGGGCCATGTCTGTCCCAGCACCAGCTCAAGCCTTTAGCCACTGGGTTGTATATTACATTCAGTTGTGACTGAGAACAAGGTGTGGCACTCTAATAGGAATGCATTAAGAGGACTGTGTGTTGTTTCTCTCTTGAACAGGTAATATGCAGCAGGTTCAAAGCGCTTCATGAGGAATGCAACCATATTAATGTGGCACACCAAGGAAAGGCAGTATTGTGTTCTGATGTAACATCACAGCAGCAGCTGAGTAATGTTTGTGTCTCAAAGATAGGAGGGTAAGTCTTTGACAAACTCTTTCAGAAAGCGGAACAGTTATAGGAAAAAATGAGTGGATGAGAGATATTAAATATTTGATATTGATGTGGTGACTTTGAGTTAGATGAATGTTAAATAATGAGCAGGAAATTGATTATGGCATGCAATTCGAAACAGTCTGTGAACAGGGCTTCATGGGTTTGGTTTCTTTGGGGTTACTTTGGTAACTCTTGGGTGCGGGAATGATGGTAATGATGTTTATCTTGTTGTTTGATGGATTGACAGAATGAAGTATGTGAATCAGAATCAAAAGGGAAGAAGAAAATATGAAATGTCTAATTAATTTAAAGGTTTTTTACATTTTCTTTCTTTAAAGGTTTTCAAAATAAAAAAGAGGAAAAGAAGAATGAGTTGTTCTGTGCATCGTTGAAGTTAACCAGGCTGATTTCAAGTTTGAACAGGAGCTGAACAAACCATGTAGAACCTGACAAATATGAACAGAATAACCGTGTAAGCTACAGTCAGTGAACTGACCTCAGAGTCTTCAGTCTGCAGTGTGGTCTCAGAAAATCATCAACAGAAGCTTACACCTTGGAACCCTGCAGGTCGTTTCTGCTCAGGTACCCTGTCTCGGTCGAGATGGGAGGGGTTGGACTTCAGAGCTGAGGCCAGAGAAGCACACATGCTTGTCTCTGACAAACTGCAAGCCCTGCCACATCGTAATGTAAAGAATAAATGATGTTGATAAAATCCATTCATAATCCAATAGATGTGTTCAGTTTTGAAATGGGCAGCTAATCATTACTATGTCTAATCACGATCTATGGCAGAACTGGAAAATCAAATTCAGAAGCTGTGTTTTCATAGTGTATAATCACCTGAAAATAAGACATCATGTGTTTTTGGTTCAAATCAGTCCTTTATATCTACAAACCACTGAGGCTCCTCTCAAGAGTTCCACCATGTTGAAAGCCATGGTTTCCTACGGTCAGCCAGAACAGAACACTAAACACTGGCTCCAGAATAGGACCGACCAGCAGGGAGCTTCATGTCCCATCTACATTTTTTCTGAACGAGCCGCTGACACATCCCATTTCCTACCACCCCTCAACATCCACATATTCCTCATTTCATGAAGCCTTTCAATCAATGTTGTGGCGTGGTCCTTGCTAGTGAATGTGCATTCTGTTACTGTGGATCATCATGAAGTCAGACTACTACAGACATCATCATCAGCTGACCTCAGTCAAGTCGTGGTGTGTGTGTGTGTGTAAATCAACAGAAACCAAAGAAATATTTCTACTACTTGATCATTTCAAACAAATCTGAGTTCAGAGGATCTTCTGTATACAGATGTGACCATTTCCAACATTCTAAACATTCATTGACTTTAACACTAACAGAGACATTTTCTACAGTTTCTTTAAGAACACAGTCTTTGTGACTGCAGACTAAATTTAATACAACAAACATGAAAATATGAACAAAATGACATTTACAACTTTATGGATGTAAGTTATGTCTGAACATAAATTAGCTTCACTTGTTAATTAAACATCAGATCTACAATAGTAACAGAGAGTCAGTGAACTGACCTCAGAGTCTGCAGACTGCAGTGTGGACTCTCCAGAAAATCACACAGCAGCTTCACTCCTGAATCCTGCAGGTCGTTTCGCTCAGGTCCAGCTCTGTCAGATGGGAGGGGTTGGACTTCAGAGCTGAGGCCAGAGAAGCACAGCTGATCTCTGACAAACTGCAGCCCATCATGAATAAAGAAAAATGATGTTGATAAAAATCCATTTATAATCCAATCAAGATGTGTTCAGGTTTGAAATGTGCAGCTCAACATTACTTGTCCTAATCAATGAGCTTTTCTCTAAAATGAGTAGAGTGACTGTGTCATTGTGTTATTGTGGATCATCATAATGTCAGCCTTCTACAGACATCATCCAAACGTCAGCACAACATTCAGACAACATTCATGTCGACACAGATTAATAACATGCAGCTGATCTCAGTCAAGTCTGGACTTAGAGGATCAAATCAAATCAGACATGTTGGACTAAAACACTGTTCATTGTTTCATTTATCACATGACCTTCTTCGTGCTGTATTTGGTAGCTTGGTAGGTAAATGTCATTAAAAGGAGACGTCCACATTTGTTCAAGCGTGTCTTCAAACAGCAGCCACATGTACATTCAAAGAGTTATTGGTGGCAGTTATCATTCCTCCTGTCCATACTGAGTGTGAAGTGTTTCCTTCATAACAACTACACTGTAAGAAATACAGCAACATGTACGTCCCATGAGTCGACTTACACTTTATGAATTCACACAGAGGAATGTTTCTCCCAGTGTGGGGATGATTGGACCATTTTGTGTTTGTTGTGTTGTTGCAGAACGCACAGTTAGCACATCTATACATGCCACTTGTTGTCAGCATGTGGTCGTGTCCTTCAAAGTCCTTAAAGATGGTTCAGCTTGAAGGACATGTCAGTGTCTCCTCAGTGTCTTTTATTTGTGAAGCTCAATGATTATATTCAGTAGAAACAAGCTCAGCCTGGACTCGTCTGTTTTTAGATAGGAGTTCACAGTGAGAGGTGGTGGTGGGGTCATGTATAACACTTTCTTTACATTTTCCTACAACCAGTCAGCCACAGAGGGTGCCATGTCTGTCCCCAGCACAGTCTCAGCCTTTTACCAGCTGGGTTTATATTACATTCAGTTGTGACTGAGAACAAGGTGTGGCACTTCTAATAGGAATGCATTAAGAGGACTGTGTGTTGTTTCTCTCTTGAACAGGTAATATGCAGCAGAGTTCAAAGCGTCTTCATGAGGAATGGCAACCATATTAATGTGGCACACCAAGGAAAGCAGTATGTGTTTCTGATGTACAATCACACAGACAGCTGAGTACATGTTTGTGTCTCAAAGATAGGAGGGTAAGTCTTTGACAAACTCTTTCAGAAAGCAGACAGTTATAGGAACAAATGAGTGGATGAAAGAATATTAAATATTTGATATGTGTGGTGACTTTGAGTTAATGAAATGTAAAATAATGACAGAAATGTTTAGTAGCATCATACCAGTCTAACAGCGTCATGTTTTGGTTTACTTTGGTTCTTTGTAACTCTTGGTTACGAATGATGTTTATCTTGTTGTTTGATGAATGGACAGAATGAAGTACGTAAATCAGAACCAAAGGGAAGAAGAAAAATGAAATGTCTAATTCTTTTAAAGTTTTTTTACATTTTCTTTCTTAAAAAGGTTTTCAAAATAAAAAGAAGGAAAAAAGAATGAGTTGTTCTGTGCAATCGTTGAAGTTAAACCAGGCTGATTTCAAGTTTGAACAGGAGCTGAACAAACCAGTAGAACCTGACAAATATGAACAGAATAACCATGTAAGCTACAGTCAGTGAACTGACCTCAGAGTCTTCAGTCTACAGTGTGGACTCTCCAGAAAATCACACAGCAGCTTCACTCCTGAATCCTGCAGCTTGTTGAAGCTCAGGTCCAGCTCTGTCAGATGGGAGGGGTTGGACTTCAGAGCTGAGGCCAGAGAAGCACAGCTGATCTCTGACAACCTGCAGCCAACCAATCTGAATAAAGAATAAATTATGTTGATAAAAATCCATTTATAATCCAATCAGATGTGTTCAGGTTTGAAATGTGAATGTCTTATGAGACAACAATTTCAAACCTTAGATGAGGATCTGAATTGAACATATACAAAAGAAAAACTAAATAAGCAGTGCACTGACCTCAGTGACTTCAGTCTACAGTTTGGACTCTCTAGTCCAGCACACAGCATCTTCACTCCTGAATCTTCCAGCTCATTGTTACTCAGGTCCAGCTCTGTCAGATGGGAGGGGTTGGACTTCAGAGCTGAAGCCACGACTTCATAGTGAGTCTCTGAGAGTCCACAGTAAGAAAGTCTGTGATGAAACAAATATTACAAAGTATGTTATTATGAAAGAGGACACTTTATATTTCCTTCATGTATTTGATGAGGAAACAGTTGAACATTTCCTGCTTTGATGAACTTTTGTTCTTCACATCAGTCGTTCAGCTGGTCTTATCTCACTGTGTTTGACATGAAACAATCATTCTCATCGCTCTCTCTCATATCTGCAGATATTTAGTCTTTGTTTAGCTTCAATCTTACAGATGAAGGGAGACAAACATAGTTACATTTAGGCTTCCACAGTCTGCCAGTGATCAGATTCCATGTCTGTCTGCACAAAGTTAGCATGAGACCATCTTGGTTAGAAAACCATTGAAATAAAAATAAATCTCTTGACAGCATAAGACCTGCACATAATTAAATATGAACATGAATAAATATTGTGTGGATGACAGATGACTGCATTATGTTCAGCACAAAGACAATGAATGAACCAATGAAGTAGAATAATTTCAACATGAAGTCATTAAACAGATATTATCAGAGTACCAGCATCAAAAACAACATTGACCTTTGGTGTGTTTAAGGTCTCTTAAAAAGTCTCAGTTCTTCTGCTCTTATGTGTTCAGACCTGAGGATCATCGGTGCCCCCCTTCCCTCCATCCAGGACATCTACAACACACGCCTGGCCCGCAAAGCACTCAGCATTGTGGGCGACTCCACCCATCCCAACCACTGCTTCTTCAGCCTCCTGCCCTCTGAGGGGAGAATGAGGAGCCTCCGGGCGAGAACCAGCAGACTGAGAGACAGTTTGATCCACCAGGCCGTCAGGATGCTGAATTCCCTCCGATCCAAAGCCAAGTAAAGTCATGCCTCAGACCCCCTTCCTCATGAAAATATGACATATCTAAATCACCATGTTTTGGTATTTATCCTCACTGTGATTGGTGGACAGGTCCTCTGGTTAGTGTCTGTCTAATCTTTTAATAACTAGTTTTTTTGTTTTCTGGACAAAATGATCCTCTATGACCTATTCACATTGTGTGTGTGTGTGTGTGTGTCCTCACTAACATGGATCATCACCAATTTGTGAGAAACCTTGAAGAGAAATAAAGATTTTGTGTCATAATGACAATAATGAAAATCAGATTAGAATTACTGAGTGTTCCTGAAAGAGCACACTCTTTAAAACGTCTCGGGCTTATTGTGTGTGCGTGTAAGGCGCACACTATATGTTATCCACCGCGCTTAATATTATTCTTATGCCCGTTTTTTGTCTCGCTACTCCTCCCAGAGTTTTTGTCGCACATACACAAAACAGGTATCAAAACGTGCGGCTCGGCCGGGACATGTGTGCTATGTCTTTTCTAAGAGTTTCGGCAAACGTTTTTGCCAAAAATCGCCATAAATCACGCCAAAAAATGAATGGGTGTGTATTGCGAGAACTTTCGGGAGCTAGAGTGAGTGATGTCATCGCTTGAGTGCAGAGGGGAGAGAACGATCAGTGAAAAAATAAAACGTATTCGACTACCGTGGCCTCAAATGAGCCACTACAGACACGATTTCTACATAGAAACGTAGCAAAATTTGTCGTCTCACTCACATTCGCCTGCTAAAGCTGTCAGATATATTGTTTTGGCGGGAAACGCAAAGATGCAGCAGCAACTCCCATCCTCAGCCTCATATACTCCCATGTTAAAAGGCGGGAAATTTTCTGGAGGAAGGCAGAAGTAACGTTTCTCTCTCTTGCTCCCAAGGGCACATTTCTTAATTTATCGACACAAAACAAATATGTAGACGATCAGGAAGGTCTCACGATGCTCAAAGTTAAATCGGTTCAATACTTGGAAATACGGTTTGGCCAGAAATAGGCTTCCATGGTGGGGTCAGCGCACAGAAGGCTCTGTCGCCCATGGTGCTGAGCTCGGTCCTCGGGGCAAAAGGATTGTTAGAGTTTTTGGAGCGGAGGGATCGTGTGGGGGTTTGTGGGATGAGCAGTTCTTTGAGGTAGATGGGTGTGTTGCCATAGATGCACTGATGGGTGAGATGGAGATTTTATACTGAACTCTAGCGGAGATGGGAAGCCAGTGCAGTGAGTGAAGGATGGGTTCTGATTTTCGTACTCATCAGGATCCTAGCAGCGCTGTCTTGGACTTGTTGTAGCTGCTGAAGGTGTTTACTGTGGGTCCCGATGAGCAGGGCGTTACAGTAATCAAGTCTGGAGGAGACAAAGGCGTGGACTAGTTTTTCACAGTCTGGTAAGTGAGATTTGCCGGAGCTTGGCCTATTCCTGAGTGTGTAGAAGGAGATCTTAAAGAGGTGTTTGATATGAGTTTCAAAGGTGAGGTGGGGGTCAAATCTAATGCCAAGATTGGCTATTGATGAAGAGAGGGGGATGTCATGACCAGAGAGGGTGAGGCTGGTTATGGAAGATGTCCGGATCTGGTTAGGGGTGCCCACAATAATAGCCTCTGTTTTAGAACTGTTGAGATGAAGAAAGTGAGTTCATCCACGGGTTTATCTCCTCCAGACAAGCTGAGAGTGACGGCAGGGCAGCTGTATCGATGGTGATAATGGAGAATTTGGGAGGGGTGGGGCCAGTTTTAGCATGTATTTAATTCCTAGTGGCTAATGTTAATTAGCACTAATTTTAGCATTGGTCGTTAATTTTAGCAATAGCATGTCTTTACTTGCTGTTCTTGTCTGCCATTTTAGACAGACAAGTTCAAATTAAGTGCCAAGAACTACAAAAATGGCCGCCGCCGGCTTATGCCTGCTGGCCCCCCTCCCCCCTCTCTCCTTCAAGCGGCTGAGGTGCCAAGCAACCAGGACCTAATCGCAGCACCTAATCTGCACCTGTTTAAAATGTCCGTTAGAAATCCTGAGACTGAGAGAAAATGCTGAGACCTTCCCTCGAACAGGAAGG
>NW_020858188.1:0-616 GCF_000972845.2 Larimichthys crocea | reverse complement strand
GCTAGAACCTTAATGAGTGTTAGGTTGCATATCAACACAACAAAAAAAAAAAAACGACATCTCCAGTGTAGCACCCCTTCACTCCTCTGATTTTGGTGATGGCCTCACTTTCAGTGGTTTTCACACTAAGACTGCAAGTTTTACAAATGTCACAAGCTACACTAACAAAGACACTGTCTCAGGTACGCACAAGCCAGGGGTCCCAATGCTTTGAGGAGCCACTTACTCAGGACCCCAGGAGCACCTCATTTTTGCACACTACTAATGAATGACAAACTACATGTTAAACACCACAGTGTTCGACTGTGTGACAATCAAAGTTCCAGCGAAGACCCCAGTGGCACACGCCAACCGTTTGTGAGCGATCAGGCCGAGTCAGATATCAACGGTGAAGCCCAGCTAACGCACACAGATGCCCAGGGTCAAGCCATAATGGTGGACGTTGGAGGGAAAGTTCCTACACGTTGCACAGCCACAGCCTGTGCCACAGTCATCCTGGGCCCCGCTGCCTTCCGGCTGCTTCGGGATAACCAGCTGGCTAAGGGTGACGCCTTGGCAGTGGCGCAGTTGGCTGGTATCATGGCTTCCAAGCAGACCTCAGCCCTCATCCCGCTCT
>NW_020858187.1:937-1346 GCF_000972845.2 Larimichthys crocea | reverse complement strand
TGAATGTACTGTAGGGCAGCGAGGGTGCGGCGCACACACACACACACACACACACACACACACACACACACACATGGACAGGGGAGGCAAAAGGCAATGACGCGACAGGCAGGGTACAGTAAGTCTGTCGAGTGTCTCCCGTCAGTCATTAGGTCTGTTCAGGCATGGATACACACACTGATGTAATGAGGCACACGCAGTGAATGTGTTCAGTGTGTGTGTGTGTGTTTAATAGATTGAAAGATGAATCATTTCAGGGGTGACCTGATTCTTCAGGGAAGTTTGAGCATATGTGTGTGTGTGTGTGTGTTTTGGGCTTAATGGCGCATGAAATTATGTCTTCATTAGCATCTCCTCAAGATAATCCACATGATGGCACAATAATCATATCTGTCAGTTACATGACAGA
>NW_020858187.1:0-927 GCF_000972845.2 Larimichthys crocea | reverse complement strand
AACGTCCACTTGAGGCTGGCTCCAGAAGTGAGTCAGTCTCCGTAAGTCCCCATGTTCAAATGTCCAACTTCACAGCAGAAATTTGTGCGTCACATCATGAAATGACAATGAAAAGATTATCAAAACCTTTTGTTTTGACAGTACACCCATACAGATTTTAGCCAGTCAGTAAGTCATTTTTTAATAATGGTTGTTTTTATGGTTTGTTATCGCTGTTTTGTTTTATTGCTTCTTGACTATTTTCCAAGCAGCAACTACCATGGCTGGGAAATGAAACCAATGTGGAAGTGCCAAAAACTGCAGTTCCTCAAACGTCCACTTGAGGCTGGCTCCAGAAGTGAGTCAAGTCGCCATAAGTCCCTATGTTCAAATGTCCAACTTCACAGCAGAAATAAACATGTTTACAGCCTGGTACAAAAAACAGTTTTGGTCTCTGTAGCTTATTTCGACATTCATGACAACTGTACTGAGGGTGAATTTATATACAACTCACCTGTTCAAATTATATTAAGGCTTAAAGTTATGCAGAATTAAGAGCGTGGGTACTTTGATTGACAGGTGGGTATCGTTATAGATGGCTTATTGAGCACCCAGGTGCCACCTTAGGTCTACCAATGATCCACATCTCTGCCGATTTTTTTTATTAGCCAGGAGGCGGAAGAGGCATAAAAGCCATCATGGCGGGGGACAGTGCCACAGATTTTGAGCTTCAAAACGACACTTTTCTTTTTGCTGTCATTGCTATTTTCTAGTGGGATTGCGAACGCTTTTAGTTTATAAAATGTTGGTTCAAATGTTCAACTGGTTGCGGCAGATGGCCACCCACCATGAGCTGGATTCCGCTCGAGGTTTCTGCTTCTTAAAAGGAAGTTTTTCCTTGCAACTGCTGCCAAGTGCTTGCTCATGGTGGGAATTGGTAAGTCTGAA
>NW_020858186.1:0-578 GCF_000972845.2 Larimichthys crocea | reverse complement strand
TTAAATCATATTTTAATAATAATTTTATTTCATTTCTAGATTTGATTTATTCATATTTGCTCATTCGTCTTTTAAACTCTGGTTCACACATCTGCTTTTCTGCTGAACTTGACGTCCACACGGTGGGCTCCCTGACCCTGGGCCCCTGTGTGTGAGCCTGTCCCTGTCAGGCCGTCTGTAATTGATATTGACTGGCACATCGCTCATCTGTCAGGGCAGCGTTTAAGCAGCTCCGCGGGAGCGCGATCCGCTCCGGCGCTCCCCATCATAAATAATTAAGCGTCCCCGGAGTCTGCTGGGAGAACAGTTCAACAAAACGGCCGTTTAGGCCCAATTTGTCCACAGTTCATGCAGAGACAGCGGTCCAACTAGCAGCTGTCCACATATACCCATATACGCGCAGAAAGCGGTCAGGTCCTACCTTTGTCGCCCAGGATGCCGTCGATGCTGTGTTTGGTCTTCTTCTCTCCGTCTTCATCCTTTTTATCACACTCCTCCTCATCCTCCTTTTTCCCGAATCGAGCTCGAAGTACACGACTGATCGAACTGACTGCGAACACAAAGACAGACCCAGTCAG
>NW_020858185.1:0-572 GCF_000972845.2 Larimichthys crocea | reverse complement strand
GTGCAGGATCATACTTGTTTTATGAATTTAAATAAAATTTTAACCATTCTTCATATTTTATAAATAAACGTTTAATAACACCACATCTTATTTTGAAAACCGGAAGTGTCCACACGCTGCCATAAAGTCGGCAATAAGTGCGCACTTGAAAATATTGGAGCGGCTGGCGTGACCGCAGTTACAAACTGCGTGTTTTGCGTTTTAACAACGTTAAGAGTTATTGATCTCAGAAGTGCCAATATCTTTCTAACTTTACCGAAGTGCAGTGACCAATGTGGCACCTTTCCTGATCTCGTAATTACGAGATAAGGTGTCAGATTTTTATTTATTTATCCAGTGAATGCAATGCGCTTCCATAGAATAAACTCGTCATCAGCAGAGTTCATTGTTCCTGAACAAACTCTGATCAAACCGTCTCACCTCTACTTGAAGTCAACAGAAGTGTTTTTCAAACTGTTTTTACATTTCAAATAAATCATCGTGCAGTTCAAACGATCCAGTCTCAGTTCATACAGACCGGAACCGTTCCAAACTCTGCGGGACCAACTGACGCACTTTAAACCCTGTCACCT
>NW_020858184.1:0-1037 GCF_000972845.2 Larimichthys crocea | reverse complement strand
ACGAAAAACTGGAAGACGAAGCGACACGGTAGGTAGGCTGTGTGCGTGTGTGTGTGTGTACGTGTGTACGCACACGCGTGCGTGTGTGTGTGTTTACGTGTCTGTGCGCGAGCGCAATAAGAAGAAGGGGGTTTGCCGTTTGTCTTGGTGACGTCACAAGTTTTCCCTGAAAGTCAAAACAGCCGTTGGGCTGCGGTAACGGTCGCTCCGGTAGCTTCTTTCGGAAATACGGTTTAAAAAAAAACGGACAGCCGACCGTTAATTTAACGTTTTTTTTGTGTTTGTTTGTATTTTTAAAGCTTAACTTCGCAGTCCAGCTTTTTTTTAATTTATTTCTTTTGGTTACGGTTAAAGGGGAGGAAATAAAAAGCGGTGTATGAACAGCAGGTGCACCACCGGGGAATACCACACAGCACCTGCCGCTACAGGTAATACTGTTAGTTACCGGTCAACATGCCATAACCCCCTCACACCACCACCTCCGGTAAAGCTTAGCTACTGTGTGTGTGTTAGTCCGTCTTTGACACGACGCTTTAGTGCTCATGTCTCGTGTTGTTAAAGGTTCAGGAGCTCTGTGTTTTTGTTTTTATGTCATGTTTCACCATGCTAACCTGTTTCCTGCCCTGCTGCTGCATGCAACATGCGTCACTGAGGTGACGTAGATGATGCAGTGCTGGGAAGTGTCCTTACTTACATTCATGGTCAGCTAAAATAACATGCACACATGTGTGTGGTTGTGATTAAGAGGGTATGGCATGTCTTTCACAGTCTTTCTGTGATTAGAGAATGAAATGTGTCCTTACAAATGAATATCACAGTCCCTAGCATTGTTGTTTGATCAGGTAATTTATGTTTATATTGCTTAATATCTCTCTGTGGAGTTTGCCTCTTCTCTCTATGTACCCTGGCTTCCTCTCAAAGTCTGAAGACATGCACTTAGTAGGTTAATTGGTAATAATGATGATAATAATAATACATTTTATTTCATAGGCCCCTTTCTGTCACCCAAGGACACAATAAATAAAAGTAGACAGCAA
>NW_020858183.1:0-632 GCF_000972845.2 Larimichthys crocea | reverse complement strand
ATATTTTTTTTTATTTAGTCATTAATGTTACAAAGAAAACAAGTTTCAAGACAAGTTTAAATAAATACCAGCCACAGCATGATATAAGCACACCTGTGAATAATACAGTAATTTCAAGTCAAACTCTTAGAAAAAAAGACAAAAAAAAAAAAAGGTCAGGTCACTGACTGTGCTCGTGTTACTTGTCACTTGTGGCTGCTGTGCAAAAATGACATAGTCTGGCCTTAAAGGACCAGCATATATAAAATTTGGTGCCATTAGATGTGTAGTTGCGGATTGCAATCCACTCAGTTCACCCTACCCCACCCTAAGTGTGAAGGAGAAACTACGGTGCCTGCAAAATATGCCCAATCTAGAGCCAGCGTTTGGTCTGTATGTACTGAGTTGCTGTAGAAGCATGATGGTCCAAAATGGCAGACTCTGTGGAAGAGGTCTGTCTAAAATCAAAAACATAACAATTCTTATTTTCAGGTGATTATACACCGAAATGAAAACATAGTTATTATTGTGGAGAAATTGCTGAAATCAATAGTCAGTGGTGAGGTCAGGTGGGAAGAAAGTGTTCAGGAGCCTTTGATGTCTTATGCTGTAGTATTTATTGGAACTCGATCAAGGAGAATTAGAGACACTCT
>NW_020858182.1:0-534 GCF_000972845.2 Larimichthys crocea | reverse complement strand
CTGACAGTCAGACTGTTGACATGTGGTGTGTAACCAATTTTTAAAGATATGAAAGTGAATTACAGTATAATAACTAATTAGATTAATAATGGAAGCTGGACGATAATCAGAGGATATTAAATTCGACAGGAGCCACTTTACTGAGCAACAATAAGGAGACCGACACGAAAATAACAGCTGAGTAGCCACTCTTATAATTTTTAACAGTGGACAAGGTAACTTGTCTGGTTTGTACAGAATCCGAAATTACCCAAACATTTAGAAAAATAAAAAGTGTCCGTTGGGGCCCTTAAACAAAATTAAAACTTTTTTCAGGTTTATTTGTTGTAGAGTTACTGCAGTTCTCCTGATTCCCAGGATCCTTGTAGTGTAATGTAAGTGTGTAATGTTTGTGTGAATGGGTGTGTACGTGGATCTCCTCGGTGCTGGACTCTCTTCAGGATACTTGGCTCGCCATCAGTTTCAGCAGGAAGTGTGTCCTGAACCACATTCAGTCCTCCAAAAAAAACCCTGACCTATAGAAAGGGTCAGAAA
>NW_020858181.1:0-733 GCF_000972845.2 Larimichthys crocea | reverse complement strand
ATGTTCTTAAATCTTATTTTAATCCAGCTTTTATGGGTTTATGAGCATCCTTGTTTGTGTCTGACAAAGCCCTGTTTTTTAAAAGGTGCTATATAAATAAAGTTATTAATTATCCAAGCAGAGTGCTTTCCTGATCTAGTTAATTAAACTGATAATTAATTGAAAAAAATGACATGTTAAAATGAAAATCAGGGATGTGGGAGTTTATTAAAGTTTTAGTTTGTAGGTTGATCTTTTTTTTTTTTAGCTGCATGACCTATAAACTATAAAAACTCAGATTAATTGTCATCCTGTGCTACAGGATGGATGGACCACCACTGTCCACAGCTAGTGTAACCCGTCCACACCCACACCGCTCCAACCTGTCCTCGGAGTCCATACGGCTCAGCGGTTCACCATCCGAGGATGAGATCTCCACACTCGGCCGCCTCTTGTCGCCCAGCTCCCCGCCTCCGCTGCTGGCTTTCTCCCCATCTTCACAGACGGTTTTGCTGCTCTTCTCGCAGTCTAGCCCCGAACACCGGCTGTCCTCTCCCGGTTCCTCCTTCGCTTCTTTCATTGTGTTATCCCCGGTGGTAGGTTCGCTGTTACCTCCCCCGGGGCTTTGCTGTGTCTCCGGCTTTTGCTCCGCTTCCTCAGGAGCGGCTTTCGCCTCCTCGTTGACCGTTACGCCGCCTCCGCCGCCGCCGTCGTCGGTCACCGCCTCGCTCGCGGCCTTGTCCGCCGCCGCGGC
>NW_020858180.1:0-584 GCF_000972845.2 Larimichthys crocea | reverse complement strand
GTCTAGTTTGTGCTGCTGCCTGTCTTGGCCAGGACTCCCTTGAATTTTTTTCTTTTCTGAATGGGACCCTCCTAGTTAAATGAAGGTCAATTACAGTTCAATTGGATTAATTTTTATGTGGTGATGTGCTAGTGATGTTGACCGGATGTCTTTAAAACCAAATACACTATAATATACTTAGAGAGACGAAAGAATGTAGATCGTATCCTATTCTGAAAGTGTCATACCATGATGCATTGGGGTCTGTATGTCCATACTGTTGACAGAAACAACTCCTCCATGCTTCAGCTTCACTGTCATGTCCTCCAGAGAGGGCAGGCTGAGTGTCACTGAGCGTGTGCATACAGCATCCTGATCATCTGCACACTGAAACACAATAACAAAACACTGGAGATGAAAAGCAGCAAGGGATAAATACATTTCAAAAATATTCCAGTTTGAAAAAACATCTATTACCTGCACATTCTCAATAATGACAGAAAACCCACTGTCTGTGCTGCAGTCTCTTGCCAGTAGATACTGACAGTGACCAGTGAAGGTGAAGAACTTGTTGTCAAAAGTCTTGTAGTGAGACTGGCCGACCA
>NW_020858178.1:0-583 GCF_000972845.2 Larimichthys crocea | reverse complement strand
TGCGGCAACCTCCACACTGCTCCTGGAGAGCCTCAGCTCCTCCACCTCCAGGATCCGTGACCATCCTGTGACCTGTTCACCCCGATCAGGGACAGCAGAGTCTCCTCTCCGTCCTCGGAGCCTTCCTCTCATCAACAAGCACTTCACGTCCATCCTTTTTCTCTCCTGAATCACAGACCTCGCTCCATTATTCTCTGGAAATGTTCATGCCTTGTTACAGAAATGTATGAATACCATTTCCATCTGTCCTTGTGCTTTTGTACAACTCCTCCCTCATGTCTAATGCTTGTAATTTTGGCGAGATACTTAAAATGGAAATGTGGTGAGGTCAGTTTTCAATTGAACCACTCACTGTGAGAAAAAAAAAACAAAAGAATCATTAAATGATAATCACACAATTAAACGACAACGTGAAATGAAAGTGAATTATCAAAATTATCAAAATCTACAAGTTTAAACTTGTAGATTTTGACATTTCATCATTTCAGTTGTGGTTTTACAGAGAAATGCTGCGATTTTACAGATTTTCCGTGAAATATTACGATCAAACAGTTTGGTTGTTAATGTACAGATTTCTATATAA
>NW_020858177.1:0-620 GCF_000972845.2 Larimichthys crocea | reverse complement strand
AAGAAATGTGCCCTCAGGAGCAAGTGAGAGAAACGTTACTTCTGCCTTTCTCCAGAAAATTTCCCTCCTTTTTTATGAGGCTGTTGGCGGGAGTAGTCGATCAATAAGCGCGTCAGGAGCCAAAACTATATGTCTGACAGCTTTGGCAGGCGAATGTGAGTGAGTACAACAAATTTTGCTACGTTTCTATGTAGAAATCGTGTCTGTAGTGGGGCATTTGAGTCCACAGTAGTCGAATCCGTTTTATTTTTTCACTGATTTTTCTCCCTGCTCCTCACTCTAGCTGATGATGTCATCCACTCTAGCACAAACATTCCGCCACATACACACCCATTATAAACCCAGAAATTTGACTAAAAACCTGCTCAACTTTGAGCCTTGATAGTTTAAAAACGGTAAAAGCTGTCGATGAGTGTAGTGAATCCCTGAAGATAAGGGAAGCATACCTGCGTTTTAAAGTTCAAACGAAGTCTCTCGGTGAAAGTATGCCAGAGCAGTTCATTGTTGAAAATGTCTGTTGAAGTGTACTTTTTTTCAGGCCTCCCCAGTCATTCCCTATGGGAAATTTTTCGCAGTTTTTCCAGAATAAATTCGTGAAAAACACGTGAATCTCTTAGAAA
>NW_020858176.1:0-661 GCF_000972845.2 Larimichthys crocea | reverse complement strand
TCATTGATAAAGAGATTCATGTGAAGTTTCATTCGAACTGTCTCTACTGTAGGACTCGCTGATACAGTAGTGAGAAAATGAATGAACGGCTAAAGGTACTATTGTATCAAAAAGTCACCTTTCCTAAATGTTAGCATTAGGGATGTAACGATACACTCAACTCATGACTCGATACGGTTCACGATATGATTTTCTCACTATTTTTTTTTTTTTTTTTCAAAATGAGCTACAGACAAATTATGACCAAATAAAATTACCTTTTTTTTTTTGTAGGGGAAAAAAAATCTTAGGTGCTTTTTTCACAGAAACTCTCAAACAATTTGTGTTCTCTTATAAAAAAAAAAAAAAAAGTGCAACTTACATCTTAAACAACAAAATACATGAAAAATATCTGCTTTCCTTAGAAACAATCTCACAAGTAAACTGTAAGTAAACTGATATGCTCCTGCATGTTGCTCGTGTTGCCGCTATATGTCAGCAGTCTCTTGCAATATTTACATGCTGTTTTGGTTTTGTCTGTCCATTTCTCACGGTTGTATTCGTGTATATAGGGAATCCAAAATGCCGCCACACAGGTGATTTAAAACTGCTCGGTGCATCCTCTATTTCAAAGCTATTTTCTACCGTCTTTTTTTTAAGATAACGTAACCTATTTCTAATT
>NW_020858175.1:0-575 GCF_000972845.2 Larimichthys crocea | reverse complement strand
CCCCTGCTGCTGTGTTTGGAGGATCGGGTATACTGAAAAATGTCTTTCCACACAGTTAGCTCTTTTACTTTATTCTACTTCCTGTTCTTTTAATTTGCATGTCAGTCTCAAAGTAAAAAATAAAACATAAACCTGCTTGACTGCTTTTATTTTTAATTCACATCACTTCCTCGTGGTCCAACACCAATGATTAGAAAGATTGGCAAAAAATCAACATCAACACATCTAACACTGACACTGATTCATATAACTGGATCTATACAGGTGAGTGTGTGGACTTGGAAAAAGAGCCAAATGTTTGAGAGTTGTGGATTTTATTGTGCAGTGAAACATCAGAACAAAAGGAAAGAACAATACATTTGATGTGGATTCATTTATGTTCATTAATACACAGTAACATGCGACAAAAGTTGGATGAGCATTCCTATGAAATCATGTGAATTCATGTTCAATATTTAAGCTGCCTTTAAATCCTTCATTCACCAAACAAACAGTGACGTTATGTGAACGTCATGACCCGCTCAGTAATCCAACCACCATCACTGTCTGTTTGGTTCCACTAGTCTTATCAGTAC
>NW_020858174.1:0-631 GCF_000972845.2 Larimichthys crocea | reverse complement strand
ACTATCATTACTCTTACTACAGAATTATAAAAGGCCAACATTTCGACATTATTATACAACACTGACAGTGACTTTCCATTGTTTAACCCTTGATAGTAGCCAGTTCCACAGTGTAATCCCACTGTGGTAATTATGTTTAGCTGTACTCGAGTATTTGTTCTGATTACATTACTTATGATCTAAAACTAGTGAGTCGACATTACTTATGATCTAAAACTAGTGAGTCGACAACTTTGCTAACAGCCAATCATCAACCAGTTCACCAACAGCAGACCCAGCAGCAGCTAATATCACTGACTAGTCCAACAGCAGTCAGCCCAGCTCGGCATCTGTCTTCCAGCCTTTTATTTCACCAAGCTCTCACCAGTCAGTCCCACATTGTCATTATGTCTGTTTGCAATCATGTTTCCCAGCTCCAGTTCTGGCACAACACCAGCTCTAAACCTCATGTGCATTCCCTGCGTTCATGGTCTGAAAATCTCGTTCTCTGTTGTCCAAGACATCTGTGGTACAAACACTAACACTTCTATGGTGCTCTGAGCTCACAGTCAGGGCAGCCTGGCTAACAAACTGAGCTAACATTAGCTAACAGCAGCTACAGCTGTGAGCAGTTTACTTCACTATCCATTAG
>NW_020858173.1:0-824 GCF_000972845.2 Larimichthys crocea | reverse complement strand
GATCATCTGACAGACAGATCCCTGAGTACTCAGGCCCTAAGGGACAATAAGCGTGATTGCGTCAAGAATGATACTTACCTGGTTAGTCTTTTTTGGGATCTCAACTTGTATTTGTCGTCAGAAACACTAAAGTTTGACCAGCCACTGAGGCAGTCAACGCTGTGAGCAGGGTTTGAACCTGCGCGGGGAAACCCCATTGGATTTCAAGTCCAACGCCTTAACCACTCGGCCATCACAGCTTGCGCCTTTGCAGTCTCTATTTTGAATGCCACACCCTCTCAATTGATTCACCTCTGCAGCCTATGGAGGAATTACAGTTTTTAGCACTTCGGCATCAGGGGTTGCTACTTATCACTGCGTAATTCTGAGCTGGCTTGGCACTAAATTTAACAGCCATTAAGCAATGTACCGCTGTGAGCAGGGTTTTAACCTGCGTGGGGAAACCCCATTGGATTTAAGTAAGTACTCTGTAATCTGTAAACAGGCAACAAAATTTCGGTCAAAGGATCGTTTGACAGAACGCTCCTTGATCACTCAGGCCGGGGACAATGAGCAGGAAGCCAGTCTGACCCAAGGATGATACTTACTTGGTTATCAGCATGCACAGAATGTATTTGTTATCAGAAACACTAAACTTTAACCAGGCACTGAGGTAGTCAACGCTGTGAGCAGGGTTCAAACCTGCGCGGGGAAACCCCATTGGATTTCGAGTCCAACGCCTTAACCTCTCGGCCATCACAGCTTGCGCCTTGTTGGTCTCCATTTTGAATGCCACACCCTCTCGACCAATGCCAAAATGCACCCTTTGTCCTCACATTGTATGG
>NW_020858172.1:0-726 GCF_000972845.2 Larimichthys crocea | reverse complement strand
GTAGATTTTTCTATGGGGCTCAGAAAAATTAAGAAATATTTAAGTTCCTCTTTGGGGTTGAGATACAAACCACCACTAATCACAATCAGACGATCTCAACCATGCACGGTGGTTAACCCAGAAAAATAAATGGTTGTCAGTTCCCTCTGAAGCTGCCGCTCTGGTTTTTCATGTGACACTCGTGACTGATTATCATCCTGCAGCCGTCGATACAGTAAATTGTTTGCAGGTTCTTTGTCGGAATAAATACGCCTGTACTTCACCGTGTTAAAATGCACTTTATGGAGGAGGAGGAGGCCGTGAAGCTGAGGACGGATGCAGTGTAAGCTTTGCTCTTGTTGTTAGAATGTATTGTTCTGTTTCAGATACTGCGAACATTAACGGTAACAATGTAACAGATTACATTAACAAACTTCACTTTTTCAGGTGTTTTTTAAATCTACTGCGTGTGTGTAGAAAAGCTTTTTCCACTCTGCAGTACTTTGTACAATAAACATGTTAAAGTCAGTCTGAGCTGATGTGTGTGTGTGTGTGTGTGTGTGTGTTTCTGATAAACAAACTTTCACCTTCACGAAACATCGATAAAGAAACAGAGGAGAGACGGTGTGTTCTTTATCTGAACCGTTAACATCCTCACAGAACACACACACATTCTGCAGGGCACTACCACCTGTTTCAGGTGTGATCATGTGACGTCATCATGATAAGAATTGGTCGACATTCTTA
>NW_020858171.1:0-3788 GCF_000972845.2 Larimichthys crocea | reverse complement strand
ACAAAGTAACTGCAAAGTGAACTTTTCAGGGAGTCAAGCATGCTGCAGCAAAGGTCCACCAGTGCTGGACGTCCTCAGGACCTGCAGTGTTTTCATTTTCATGGTTCCTCAGTCTGTTGGAGGTAATTTCAACACAAACACTCCAGTAACCACATCGATGTGTGCAGGTGTTGGAAAGAAGCAGACGTTAACATAAATGTACAGCCACAGTGAGGCTCCTGTGAGGCGACCAGAGAAGCACGGCTGTTCTCATCCTTCCTCGAACGTTCACTGTGGTTCATGTTTGTTTCTTGTATTGTTTCCTTGGCAAGCAGTCAACAGTTAATGTGTTCAGCATCAACCATCGTGGCCCTGGCTGGTGATGATGTCATTCTACCAGTCCCCTTAACCTCCCATGGATGTCAGGTCAGAGCTAGTGGTGTGGATCAGAACTGAGTTTAGTCCCAAAGTACATCCTTTTCATGAAGATGGACGAAGGTGTACTGGAGACAAAAGTCCAGATTTTAAAGAATCGCACCGCTCTGTTTGTGGATTGAACTGAAGACGGAACGCCTCCATGAAAATCTTCGAAAGTGAAAAGTTTCTTTCGATACAGGAAATAATTGTGTATCGTGAATGCCTGATGAAAGGAAGTGTTCATCCACTCACTGTTTGGTAAGTCAGACGTACTTAACTGCCACGCCAGGTTTGATACAAATCAGTGACGTATGTTATAATTCCTCCTCTCATGGTCATCAGGTGTCGTCTCCACGCCCGTCATAAAGTTTTTGTCTCCATCAGAGCAGCAGAGAGGTGGTTTACAGTGTGAGGCGAAAGGCTGGTATCAGAGCCTGAGGTGTTCTGGCTGGACGCTGAGGGAAACCTCCTCTCTGCCTGGACCTACAGATACAGTAGAGGTCCTGATGACCTATAGACGTCAGCAGAAGGTTGACTGTGGAAAGAGCGACAGCTTCACCTGTAGAGGAGGTCTCAGAAGAAAACACAACCAGACCAGAAGAGCACAACAGCTGTGTTCCAGGTTATAAAGAGTTCAAAAGAAATTCAACATATTGTTTTCTGTTTTTTAACAGTTGAGGTTGAGTTTTCATAAATATCATGCTGTTTGGTTGTTGTCATTTCAGCTCATTTCGTTCGGGACCTTGATCCTCTCCATCATCATCATCATTAATTGTTGGATATTGATATTGGGGGTATGCCGATTATTATGCTGAAAAATGTAAGGCCTGGTAGTCACACCTTTCATTTTTCTTTTTTTTTTATGTCAAGTTACACTTTTTACCACCTGTAATGATGTGTAGGGATTCATTCAAAAGAAATGGTGTGTTTATTTTTATTGCAAAAATTGACGTAAAGTTTTAAGTCAACAGAAGGTCATTAAAAAGTCCTTAACTTATAACCTTCTGGTGCATGTAGACGCTCGAGAAGGCGGAAGCGACGGGAGGACCAGCAACCAGCATCAATGTATGAGAGACAAAAAGATGAGAATGCGGCTTGAACAGGGACTGAAACTCCAAAGTGACCAAAAACAACCAGGAGGGGGCAGAAAAAAAGCAATCTCATAAAATCTTTTTACACTGGAGCATCTCATATGATGTTTTGTAGTTGTAAAGTTAACATTGAGAGCTTGGGGCTCTCTTTCAGTCTTAATATAATTTGAAACAGGTGATTTTCGATAAACATTCACATCAGTACCGCCTTCTGCTGTGATTCTCTTTAAACCAGGGTTAGTTAAACCCCAGGTTATTTGGAGTGGCTTTGAAAACAGCAATCTTTACGTGATGTAGATTTATGTTCTAGATGTTTCCCTCAAAATGTAAATTCATGACTATCTTTACACCAGAGTGAGCAGTAAAAACATTTCTCCAAAGAAAACCAACTGTATAGTGGTACTGTCCATTCATAAGGTGGCAAGTTGTTCACCTGTTTTTCAGTGAAGGAAAAGCTGGACAGGTGTGGTGCATGTTCCCTTAGGGCCAATCTCTGCGGTCCCCTCGACCGATGCAATGTGTGTGGGAGATGATGAAAGAAGAAAGAGGAAAAAAGTTAGAATTGAAATGATAAAAATTAAGTCAAAAGTCATAAACACTAAAGAGAAGAGAGTAGAACTGTGTGGGAACGATTGATTTCCCCGGGTGAGTAACGATCATTGTTTACATTAAAAGGAGTCCTTTTACTCTCTCTTTAGGCGGAATGAACTCGAAACAGTCGATAATTTATTAATGTCAGAAGACATTATGTGTTGATGGTGCTTGTGAGGAGTTTACAACTTACTCGACACGGCTGTGAGAGACCCAGAACATGAGATCAGACACAGAGCTTTACTTTGTACAAAGGGCACCCTGCCACTGCAACATCTAGATACAGATAGCATAGAGGCACGAGCAGTTCCTTGTTCCTTTATTTATAGAAGTTTACATGACAGGTGAATGGACAGGGCACCCTGTTCCAGTAAATAAACATTTGATTCATCATTGTTACAGTGTATTAAAGATGATTACAGGTAGTAAGACTATGATGACTGGGGACATGTGACAATTCTTTTAGCCTTCTAAACAGTGCTTTATGAATCTTGTGCTGTTTTTTATTACTGTGAGTGAAACTCCTGAGAGAGTGTTTGAGTTTGAAATTTTTTGTGTTTTGTAAGGTTGTGAGAGTTAAAATGAATGTATTTTATGCAAGAAGTGGTCGAGCTGTATGCTAAAAGAAAGAAAACGGAGTTTATTGGTAACAGAAATCCTGATCTAAATTCCATGTTTTGGTTGCCTCTGGAGTGAGGATGGGTATTAAGAGTCAATGTAAAATGACAGTAAAAAGTTAATTTTGACATGCAAAAAGCAGTAAATGTAGCTATTTGCATTCAATTGACCTTTTATTATGGGACTAAACGAGATCAGTTTCCGGCATAGGCCGTTTTTTTTCTTTTGCGATCCTTCACCTGGGTCCTAGATCTATTTTTTTTTAAAAATATTTTTTTATAAATGAACTGTAATGTCATCATAATTTAGTCCTGTGCATCAGTGACTGTTAAAAAAAAGCAAAAAATGTGATCCGTGTCCTTTATTTTATTTGTGCCCGTAATCAGTCATAAATCAGTGACACACAAAAAGCTGGCAATGTAGGCTTAGCGTTTTTAATTCTTTAAATATAATGTACATTTTTATTGATTTTTTTGGGAGGGGCTCCATGTGACTTCAAAACACTTCTGGGGCTCAGCCATAGATGGTTTGTGGAGAAACGAGCAGCTCCGCTGCACATCTGCACAGACTAGTAGAAAA
Source organism: Larimichthys crocea (assembly GCF_000972845.2). Classification (NCBI taxonomy): domain Eukaryota; kingdom Metazoa; phylum Chordata; class Actinopteri; family Sciaenidae; genus Larimichthys; species Larimichthys crocea. The sequence continues at coordinate 513 of NW_020858171.1, read as the reverse complement.
CACTGAGGCAGAGGGGGATGACAGTGATACAGCTCACTGGATAGCTCAGTGGTAATGCTGCTGACTTTGACACTGGAGACTGAGGTTTGAGTGAGACCACAAATATTCGAGCTTGGACGTCACTAACAAGCTCCCTGGAACAAGACAGCGCTGGACAACATACACGAAAAAACGGAAACTATCACAACTAGACATTGATGAACAACAACAAATGTGCTACGGTGAGGGGGAGCCAGGACGGCTGCACAGTGGACTTGAAGAATATGTGTATTTATACTGAATCTTTATAATAATTCTTAATAAAATCATGAAAGTAGCCCAAGTGCACGTAACAAATAAAAAAAAGCAAAGTACAATATAAAAATAAATAGCATAGAAAAAAGTTAAACATAAAGAATACAGCAGAAGGCAAAATGTTAAATTTAAATGTTAAATTTTAAATCTCATTTAGATTTAACATTTATATTTAACATTTAGATCTAACATTTATATTTATATTTAACATTTAGATCT
>NW_020858170.1:0-905 GCF_000972845.2 Larimichthys crocea | reverse complement strand
CAAAACCAAACACTGCTCTCAAATGATAAACAAAGCCATCAAAATGATATACACCATCAAGCAGTCAGTAAACAATACACCAAAAGTATAGAAAACACATTGTTCAAAACGTATAGTTGTCAGGGAGAAGTACATTTTTAGTCTCAAGACAAATTTTTATATTTTTCCACCACTGTCATTTGATGAATGAAAACAAGTTCTATCATAGTAGCTCAAAATTGATCAGAAATTACTACGCCTACTACTACTATTTCCTCCTCCTTGTACCCCTATTTTTACAGTACTGTACCCTGCATCTTACAAACTTGTCCTTTGTCTCTGTGATACTGTAATTCTTGTTCTTTGTTGATATGAACCTGCAACCAGTCAAAATCTATTGAGCAGTCCGTACTGTAAACAAATGGAAAGCACAATGTTCAGGGCCATATAATTAGTTTATTGCGAATCTACAAAAAGTAAATATGCAGTTACAAAAAATATTCATGCAGTACAATAAATACAGTGATGAACTTTACAAATATCTATTGAAACATCTGCAGGTAGTGTAGTACAGTAAATTTGCAATTACAAAAATACAGTTGTATACTGTACCTGTTCTCTTCTCTGAATGTCCTTACTATGGGTTGCGCTCTAAGTCCTGCTTCCCTCATTGTTAGTCTATGAACAATAACATGCTCTATGATTGTTGCTTGAATTTCATCACATATTTCCACTGTTTGTCTTCTTCTTCCTCCTCCTCGTCCCCACCTCGCATACACACTAGTCCTCTCACAAAGTTTCTTCTATCCATTCTCAGACTTTCTCATTCCCACTTTCAATAACCTGTTTGCTCTCTGAACTGTCTTATATTGGTTGTGTCACATAATTTGAAACAAGTGACATCAATGTTGAGTGGTTGTGTTTAA
>NW_020858169.1:0-2577 GCF_000972845.2 Larimichthys crocea | reverse complement strand
TTCTGTTTATGTATAGCAGCTGTTCGTCTGTTAAAACGAAGAACGTAAGAAAGGCCTCGCCTGCTCTGCATTTTTGCACAAGTTGGTGCTGGCAAAGTGTTTCGAGTTCTGCCAAACGCGAAGTGAGTTAATTGACTATATTCATAGTCTAGTCAGAGCGATATTGTGCATGTTATCCTTTAAAATTGTTCGGAAGTAGATATTAGATCTGTTTAGTTTTTTTGGATAGAGCATGTGAGGAAGTAGTTGTGCACGATATCTAGTCAGGAGAATCTTTAGTTGCCACTGTTGTCTAACTATTTTTAAATCGGAGCGGGATAGGATGTGTAAAATTATGTGTATGTGTGTGTGTGTTGGGAGGTTTTTTTTGTTTTTTTTTTTGGATAGATTCTGGAGATGGTTTGAATGTGAAGGAAACAGGAAAAGGAAACAAGACTGAAGTGGTTTCCTAAGGTAAACTTGTTAATCTTGATAAGGTTTTTCTTGTATAGGCTGATGGTTTATTATGTCTGTAGGTTTTTGAAATCAAAAAACCCTCATTAAATCAGGGGCAGTGAGGTGAGGTACACAGTCGGCATATCGGGACACGAGAGGTTGACTGGAGATTGGTTTTCTTCTAAATGGGAGGATTAAAGTTTCGGGAATATGGTGGTTTGTGTAGGATTATTGGAGTGTGGATTGGGGATTATATCTTTGGCAAAATGAAGCCACTGGGAGAGCCTTTAAGTGCCCACAAGTGGTGTAAACGGAAAGGCGGTCAATAATGTGGAAGCGGATCGTGAGTGCTGAGCTGAAGGCTCGAGGTCGAGGATCTAAGGGTAAAACGCCAACAGCATCCCATGTGTTTTAAAAACTGTCCCAACTTCACAAAAAAAAAAAACTTTAATACCTGTATGTGACTTTCTCATGGCACTATAGTCCTTGGTCCTGAAAACTGTACTGAGGTGGTGTGATTTTTTTTTTTATTTAAACTCACACAACTCATGATTCTATTAAAAGCTTAATAGTGATTCATAATTAAACTGACAAATTAGTGTTGCGCTAATTATTGGGTACAGGTATGGTGCTATATACAGAGGCGTGTTGAGCTACCCCAACTTATCCAAACTGTCATGGACACAACGCTTAAGGTGCTCTGAGGTGAGGTGTCCTATCATTTTGATCTTTTCCGATTTTAATTTAGCCGGGAGGCGGAAGATGGTTAAGTAGTGTAGGAGCAATGGCAAAGTAATGACGCCGTAGTTAAGAAGTAGACAAAGTTTACAGCAAATCATGACCGCTCTGCCGCCGGTTCATACTTTGGGGCTTCATAACTAAATGGCTCGAACATCATACAGTTGTGGGTGCGTGGGTCACTCGCATTGCGACTTATTTATTGTCCTTAGGTGTATTACTGCTTACGACTTACTTTTTTAGAAATTCTTTTTGAGAAGAGAGTTGCTCTGGGAGCCACGTGAATGATGTTATGCGACTGACTGAACTCTACGTTGCTGTATCATTGGCTGCAAACAATCCGAACGGGAATTATACGTCGCGCTGCAACAAGATCCGGACCTACGTGCGGGAGGACACTGAGGCGGTTTGACTCAGCTCGAAATTGAATTAGAATGTTCTTTAGTCAAATTGTGTGGCTATCCCGAGTATTTTTTTTTTTGAATTTTGTGTGGTTTGAAAAAAAAACAGGTCACACTGTTAAAACCGAGCATGATGTTATGAAGTTATAATTACAACACAGTTGGGGAAAGAATTCAGCAGCTCGTTTCATAATGTCCAGAACTTTGTTGGATAGCATTGGCCACAAGGGACTTGGGATCTGAAGCATCGACTCTTATCACCCATTAATGCCCCCTAGAAGAATACTGATCTAGTAGTAATGTTTATGAAAGTCTACCTGGACAGTTATTAGGTGTTTTGGATAATTTATCTGGGTGATTTGGCGTTTTTAGATGTTCACTCGAGTGTGACAGCATCTGGCGCAGGGATCAGTAGTACACTGTGGGGACTTCTGATAGGCAGAAGTGTTCGAGTGAAGAGGTTCGATGGAAGGAATACTACACAAAGACCGTCTGGACACCTAAAGCCCCCAAGACGAGTCACAGAAAAAGAAACAAAGAGTACACAGTCATATGGTAATGTAATTCAGAAGGCCGTTATTTTTCTTCCTTTAATTAACCACTTCCTCTTAATTAGTCAGGTAATCTCTGCCTTCACTGCAGGGGACTAAACCTGTTTAACGTTTTCAAAACCTGTACAACAAATCCATGTCAAAATACAGCCAGGTTCAACTTTTTCCTCAGTGTCAGCACCCACTGTGACACTGGTGGGTTTAACAGTTTAACAGAATATGATAAAACAATCGTGACAGTCACCAGAGATGTTGGTCAGCATCCACAGAAACAGCAGCTGAGCGGGAAGCCATCGCTTTGCCAAGTCCAGACCAGACATTTCTGTAAAATGATGGATAGCACCAACCTAGAGGGCACAAATATATAGAGTATGAGTAAAGCTAAAACTGTCTATACCTTCAGTTTAAAAAAATAAGTGTGAACTAATCTCTTCTTCTGTGTTACAATGATC
>NW_020858168.1:0-1171 GCF_000972845.2 Larimichthys crocea | reverse complement strand
AAAAGCCTTTAACCTTTAACACTTACTTTTCATACAAAAACCCTAAAACAAATACCAAAGTTAACACCACTGAGAAGTTTAACACAGACTTTTGTAGACTGAGTGAAGGAGATGCAGTATCAGTGCTTTTTTAGTAGGATGGACGTATAACTGATTAAGGATTAGAGTTTATCTGTAAATATTAAAAAACAAAATTATGGTTGCTACCAACTATGTTTAAAATATTTTTGAAGTATTTCAGTTTGGATGTCTTCCTAATACATTTATCCTCTATAAGAATAAGAGAAGTGTCTTTTCTTTTTGGAAGCACGAGATGCAGTTCACTAATACTACAGATTATGTTGATGTAATAAGTAATAGAGTATATTGTGCACATTTTGTGAGGTTAGAGAGCCACCATGTGGTCAACTTGAGTACTATATTAGTTTATTAGTACTTTTTGTTGTTCGTTTATTTGACCTATTCTAACATATAATTAGTTCTGACTTTACTTCAATACACAGGATGTGATTATCGCGTTCATATGACTATTTATTTCAGGTGAATCCATGCTTATCTGCAATTCACTAAATTATTATGACAAAGGTTTGTCAGGCTTCTATGGTGGATGGTAGAGAGCTTGATCTGTATGTATTAGTCTGATCAGGGAGCTGGTCTTTGTATTAGTTCAATAGGTAATAAAAAAACAGTCACATGTATGAAAGTTAATTAATCTATAAATAGATAATTATGACAAACACAGTTACGAAACTTGTGAAAATGGCTAACTGGGTTAGGAAATCTTCTTGAGATGGACGCTCGTGATTGATTCGTCATGCCCGCACAGGAAAAAAGAGGAAAAACAAAAAGAACAAATGAGAAAAAAAGAAGCAAAAAGTACATTTTATTTTGAAAATCGTACTCGTGCATCTATTTTCCTGTTGTGACAGCTGCAGCTTGACAGTCCAACCACAAAACTCAACGTCAGGATGGCCGAGCGGTCTAAGGCGCTGCGTTCAGGTCGCAGTCTCCCTTGGAGGCGTGGGTTCGAATCCCACTTCTGACAGACAGCTTTTATTTCTAGAATTATTAACTATGTACAATACTACTACACTATGTATAAACTACTCTTTACTATTTACATACATGATTAATTATTTAACCTTTCCCTCATTTCCTCCAGGCACTGATC
>NW_020858167.1:0-608 GCF_000972845.2 Larimichthys crocea | reverse complement strand
TGGCTATTTATATTAAATAGAATTTTTTTCTATTTTATTTAGAGCTGAGTCGGATATTTGACTGAAATGAGTAAAGCACTTTTGTCGAGTACAACTAATACAAGTCAATATCTGTGCTCGGATTGAGTGAAAATCCACTCTCTCTCTCTCGTCATCTTCAGTTTTTTTTTCTTTGTTAAACCGTCAGCTGGCTCTAACCAGTTTTTTTGACTTCACGCACTGAGTCCCTGACGCTTGCTGTATTTCATAAAAATAAAGGTAGTAGTGGTACAAATAATATTACAAATTAAGCTACTCACACACACAAAAAAGCATCGAAGTATCAGTACTATTCTACCACATTAAAGTACATGACCTGAAAAGTTACTCACCTAATAGCAGGCTTGGTAAAAGTCTCAACATCCTGGCGTCCTGAAGCGTCTGAGCATGGTTGGTATAGACACAGAGATAAAGTGCTGCTGGCTGTCTTGAGCATGTACCATAAAAGGTAAAGAAAAATTTGAGAGAGTTTTTCACAACCAAACCACGTGCCATTTCATCATGTCAAACCACAATAAGTTGAACATTGGGTCCTGCAGTTGCTCAAATGTTCCAAACCAGAAAGAAAT
>NW_020858166.1:0-4891 GCF_000972845.2 Larimichthys crocea | reverse complement strand
CACGAGAACCTGCTGGACGACAGAAACCCAGGGGAAGAAGTTTAGTTAGTAACATGCATTAATGAGGACCTGACTATAAGCTCTATCAAAAGCTGACTCTTAAAAGTGTGTGTGGGAGTTTGTTCCACAGAAAAGGAGCTTGATAGCTGAGACTAAAGGAACCACAAGGAACCCAGCATCCTGAGAGCGCAGTGTTCTAGAGGGGTAGTGAAGTGCTATGAGCCCTTTTAGACATGATGGAGCCTAAACCATGAAGGGCTTTTGTAGGTGTATGTGTACAGAAATGTTGGGGAACAGGGTGTGTTTTGTTGGGAGTACTTTTACTTGTCATACTTTAAGCACATTTTGCTGATACTCACATACTACGTGACATTTTTAATCCAGGACTTTTCTTATATAATGAGCTGAAATCTGTTGGAAAAGGAGAATATTAAACACAAGTACCTCAAGCCTTTATACAATGAATGCTCTGTTTTGCATGAAGTCAAATAAATCATTTTTGGGGGGGGCTTGCTGATTTGAATATTCACGACTTAAGTGAGTGCAGTCTCGCTTGGAAATGGCCTTTTTATGTAAGCAATGAAGAGGATAAGTTGTGTTGTGTGCTCCGCTGTGGAAAAAAAGACAACCTTTAACTGAACCGCCCTCGCCAGTTATGTAATGCGAGGACATCACGCCTCATTAGTCTCTGCTCTCCTTCAGGTGCGAGCGTGAACAGCGGCGTGTCCGGTCAAAGTGTGTCTGGGGACTCGCCGCTGCACATCGCAGCTCGTCTGTCCAGCCCCGAGTTGGTGTCTGTCCTGCTCGACCACGGGGCCAATCGATCCCTCAGGAACTCTGAGGGCAAACAGCCGCTGGACCTCGCACCTCCCAACAGCCTGGTGGAGAGGTTGTTGAGACAAGCAGGAGGTATTCAACCCAAACTAACCAAGTAGCCTCACTGTGGGGGTGTTCCATGACTTTTGCATTAATCAAAACATCTCTCTATCATGGTGATGCCTGCACAGGAGTCTCTACTCTGATGCAGCTGTGCCGGCTGCACATCAGGAGAACTGTGGGCAAGCAGAGGCTGGATGGGATTCACAACCTTCACCTTCCCACAGAAGTCAAACGGTATCTTTTCTACCAGTCAGACACAAGGGGAGCCCAAATGCACCGAGTAACACAGACTATGAGCGGTGGAGGACTTCGCTGTTAGGTCAGCAGGGGGTGTCCTTGCATAATCTTGGTGGTGAGAAGACTTTATAGTGGTTCATGGTTGGGATAGTAATTCACTGTAATTTTCCTCTGTGACAGACCTCTGTAAACAAGCTGATACTTTTGAAGCAAGTGTTATAAAATATTCATAAACAAATAAGCGTTTTAAAATGAGAATACGGGCTCATAAGGTCGAACAAATTGAGGTTTGATATAATAAAATATCTCTTTAATAACACAAGTCTACACATTTAAATAAAACAAAAAGTTTTTGATGCTGAGATGTTTTTTTTTTCTCCAGACATTAAAATCTCATATCCAAACGTCCTCATGTCCCGTACACGGACGTTTGTTTCTAATATCATGACCAAAAAAAAAGCTACAAAGCTGCTACATTTTCACTTTGTAATACACTGAACATACACACAAACCTCCAGAGGTTCGAGCTGCTAAAAGATCATTTTTTCCTTTCTTTGTTTTCTGTGTGGATATTGTAATATGTTTGTAATGTACTGTATGTCTACACACTGTATTGTTTGCTGACAGATTATGTTTGAAGAGGAAATAAACATTTTTTCTGCATAAGGACTGTGACAAAAACATGCTTTAATAATATATCCGAGCACGGGTTTGTGCTCGTACACGGGGTGTGTGGATATATTATGCAAATGAAAAAAATCCCTAGAGACTAAAGAGTATATTTTAAAGTATACAGCACAAGGACCACACGCAAAGACCCCGAGCATTAAGTGAACAATGAATGCAAAAAGATGACACTGATGTATTCATTGTGTGAATTAATATGATATAACCCAGTTCAGTTGAGAAGAGCCACGAGGATAACAGAGAAATGGAGCTTTGCAGATGTTTAAGTGAAGAATCAAGCGTGCATTAACTTCTGATTTTCTCGTGGTGCTGTGATACTTCGATGATAACAACCTGAGGAGGAGAGATGCCACAGCAGCAAAGATGTATATCATTTTTATTCCCATTAATTCAGATGAATACAACGTGTTATTTAGGTCACCGGCTCCCTTCATGGCCCTAATCTATTATTTACAATGTGCCGGCTGATTTCATGGTAATCACTTGGTTATCCACCGCCTGAAGCGATGCAAAATACATCCATCTTTTCTTCCTGATCCTCTCAATAGTTTTGTCCACACAAGTCACATGAATACCGAGTGTGTGTGAAACTCAAAGACCTCGCTGACCTCTTGACCCGTGTGTTTGTCTGCGCATACGGCCAATCAGCCAAGCAGAAATCAGGCGATGGCGTGTAATGAGTGTTGATTTCTATCACTTATTTACAGAGATGATTAAAAAGGGCAGCGCGTGGTACTGTAGTTCACCCTGAACTCTCTCTCTCTCTCTCCCGTGGCGACGAAAGCAACAGTTGTGTGGCTTCATCTCAAGCCAGATCTTCTCATTAACTCCACAATCAATCCATCCGCGTCCCACGTCACCACTTGAACCAAATCATCGTCCCCTCAAACACTGCATGAGTGCCCCGAGGGGAGGGTGGGTGGAAGGAAAGGAAGGCCACACGTTTGAATCGGGTTTCGATTTAACTGGTGTTTAATGTTAAATCAATACTGCGGATGTACAATATCCACCGCCTGTAATGAGTGAAATATAGACAAACGGGTGAAATGTGTGTCTGGTAATCAGTGTCAAATGACTGCCCAGATTATTTTCCCACTACAAACCATCTTGGAAACCACCGGTGACGTTTTTGGTCCGTGCAGTGCACAGGTTCAGTCTGTTACTGTGTGGCACTTAGATGCACTTAAAAAATAAACCCACCTATGTGAAAGCTTTTACTTTTATTCTCCAGAGGAAATCACTCCATTAACCCCCAATTTTTTCCCCTCCTTCTTTTTTTAGTGCATAGGCACTTTCTACCCAAATAGCTCAAAAGGGAAGTGGAAACACGTAATGCTTCGCGTTTCACACCCGAGTGCACATGCTCACTCAAAAAAAAAAAACTATCCTGGTTGTTCTACAAACAACTTATTGATGGAGAGGTTTTTAAAAGACAGAGTTCAAATGGGATGAGGTACAAAAAACAAGCGACGCCGTGCACATCTTCAAGGAATAAACCAGTGTTTTTAATCAACGTGGGATCAGTTTACTCGTTATTGCATGAGTCACTCTAATCATCCCTTCCCTCATTGAATGCGAGCAGCCGCCACCTACTGCGAACGAGCCAGACAAACCCCTTATGTGCACACACATCTAATAACCCCAGTTGTGATCATTCCTCGTGCGACTGCTCACATCCCGATTTGCTCTGAGCTGGATCTTGTTATAGATATCAGTGTTTTCCTACTAAGGCTACAAGTGGGTTGAGCCGTGTCCTTGTGCTCGCCAGTAATTGCTTTGGTATTTTTAGTTTGCCAGCGTCGGGGTAATTAAAACAAATAGAGGGGTGAGGGGGGGATATAGTGGGAGATCTCCTGTGGCTCCTTGGTCTGAGCGACGAGAGGTTTAGTAAGGTCAGACACTGCAATGTTTTCAATTAGGCACCTCTGTACTAATGAGGGTTTATTAGAGAAGTGTGAATACTGATGCAAAGCACGGCTACAGAGTGACCGAAGCATCGACATCTGAGGATGAAGGCGGTGGGCAGATGTTCTTTAGTTCATCTGTGCCCGACCTAAGAAAAGAAGCGTCAACAAAACGACTGACAAAAGTGTTTATTTTATATTATGTAGATTTATACAATATAAAAAAAGAATTATACATCATGATCACAAAAATAACTGTGACTTCTTCAATAAATACACTTTTTTGTTTTCCATGATCGACCTTAAAAAACAACATTACTGATTTCATGTCACATTGTTAAAAGTGTCTCTGTTGTATTTTACGCTCAAGTGCCTGAGAAGAGACAGGTACAATCTCTTCATATAACTTATATTGTCCCTAATGCGGCCCTCCTCGCCTCCATGGCAGCGGCCTCTGAGGACGGCGGAGGAGGCTAAGAGGAGGAGGAGAAAGTCCCGGATGACTGTCCCCTCAGGCGGTCGACTGTGGTCCCACTGGAACCTGGTCTGTGGTTGACGGATGCAGGCGGTAGAGGGAGCAGGTCAGGACTGCCGCTGTGAAGAGCCCAGCATGAAGAGACACAGCAGGTTCAGCGCCACAAGGACCAGCACCAACCCGATGAGAACCTTCTGCACCCACAGACACGTATTCATCTTCTGCTCCAACCGCGAGTTGCAGGCCATCACTCGCATGAGCTGGTGGGAAAAGAAAACGAGTCACTGAGCTGGTTTATCGATCTAAAAACACAAACCTTGTAATGAAAGTCGTGGAAACAAATCAGACTAGGGATGTACGGTAAGTTAAAAGGGACAGTTTCACATGTTGGGAAACACATTTATTCGATATCTTGTCATGAGTTAGACGATGGCTCTGGAGGAGGGAGGCGAATAGTTTATAGTTTGGAAAGACACTGAAGTGCAACTGCATCCCTGTTTTAGCTCCATAGTTCACACGTAGACGCGACGAGCAAATAAGTATATTTCCCAACAGGTACAAACATAAACTAGGTAGCTGTAACTAGCATTACACACTTACAACCTACACATTATACTCACCAACATGAAATTTAAGTTATGATCCGCTGCCTGCGTGTACGTTTTTGGAGATAAACTGTTAGATCTTTATTGGTTTCAAGTCTAGAGCT
>NW_020858165.1:0-1593 GCF_000972845.2 Larimichthys crocea | reverse complement strand
AGGGAAACAAGGTGATATTATTTAGGTCATGTTTGTAAACAAACACCTCTGCAGAGACACACCTGAAATGATCAGCACACACACACACACACACACACACTGTCGCCTCACAGGTTCGAACCCCGGCTGCTTGTCTCTGTGTGGTTGTGTGACATCATGCTGTGACATCATGCTGTGACGTCATGCTGTGACCTCCCGTGGGTCAGGACGAGCCAGGAGAGGCTCTGCTCACATTCTGGATGCAGACAGCACCACCCTGAGGACTCCGTGTGTCAATGCAGCAGCAACCTGCTCGGCTGTGAAGCCAGTTCCTCGATCGTCCACTAGAGGCCTCCATAAACGACGACAGTGAAAACCTGAAGTGCCATGAAATACAAACACGTTATTTATATGAAGCACTTCAAGTGTCAGTGAGTCGTACAGAACAACACGTCATATTCATACAGCAGCTTCAACTGTGGAACCAGCAGCACTGATATCCTACTGTAATATTAGAGGAGGTGTTACTGCGCATGTCTTCACTGCAGTAATGAAGAGTTTCTAACTTTACCTGAACAGGTGAGTTGTATATAAATTCACCCTCAGTACAGTTGTCATGAACGGGGAAATTAGGCTACAGAGACCAAAACTTTTTTTGTACCAGGCTGTAAACATTTTATTCTGCGTGAAGTGTGACCTTTGTACATGGTGACTTATTGGAGACTGGACTCACTTCTGGAGCCAGCCTCAAGTGGACCGTTAGAGGAACAGTCACGGAGGTTTTTGATTGGATGTCTGGATGGTGTAAAAATTTAAATTGTAAAATATTTTACCGAGTGTCCTTGAACGCACCACCCGGACGGTTCTTGAACGCACCACCCGGATGTGCGTGCCTCGCGCCCTGCGGAAGTAAACAATCCTCAGCTGACGTGGAGCAGCAGAACCCGCACGAGCCGGACAGACCAGACCAACCGGACCTGACCCGGTACCGAGGAGCAGAGTCGGTCCAGTCGCTGTCGTACTTACCGGGCCGTGCATGGACTCGGCCGCCGTCTGAAGGTTCGGGAAAACTCGGTGATCTCCGTCACTCTCGGTAACTCTCGGTAACTCTCGGTAACATGGCTGCAGCGGAGGACGCCAGCAGGCCGTTCGCCGGGCTGTCCGACGTCTCCATCTCGGAGGACATCCCGGTGGAGGGGGACATCTCCGTGCCCGTCGGCTCCACCCGGCGGGACGACGAGTTCTCCACCCTGGACGAGCCGGTGAAGGAGACCATCCTGCGGGACCTGCGGGCCGTGGGGAACAAGTTCGTCCACGTCCTGTACCCGAAGCGCAGCACGGCTCTGCTGCGGGACTGGGACCTGTGGGGCCCGCTGCTGCTGTGCGTGACGCTGGCTCTGCTGCTGCAGGGCGGCGCGGCCGACAGCGACGACCAGGGGGGCCCGCAGTTCGCCGAGGTGACCGACTGGTTTACCGACTGGTTAACCGACCATAACCGACTGGTTAACTGACTTTAACCGACCATAACCGACTGGTTAACTGACTTTAACCAACTGACTAGTTAACTGACTGGTTAACTGACTTTAACCGACTAGTTAACTGACTTTAACCAAC
>NW_020858164.1:0-2418 GCF_000972845.2 Larimichthys crocea | reverse complement strand
CCTGCCGTGCTCACTCGCTCCCCTCCGTCCTCCTAACCCTTCTCACCAACAAAAAGTCGCCGCAGATCCTATTCTTCCTGATACGAAGCCTGAGCGGAAATAGACGCGGTGGCAACGGTGACACGGGCTTTGGACCCTGCAGGCAATAGCACAAGGAGCCTGTCACCATCTTTAAATACGATCCATGAGCACGGATGACACATGTCTAAGATACCTAGTGATTTAATATTTTAATCAATTTAATTGAATATAATTTAAATTAAACTAAATGAATTAAATTAAATTTAATCAGAAACATGAAGTGTTTGGTGCGTTTGTTTTACCCTCCAGTGGCTCCCTGCTGGGCGTCACCCAGCAGCAGCAGGAGCAGGACATCCTGTTGGCAGCAGCAGAAACACACCTGCTTCAGGTGTTGTCTTGGTCGCCAGTGAAACCAGCGTTGATCATGTGGACCTACGGTGTGTTTCTAAAGCTCCTCTGGACGCTCCGATGACAAATCCAAAACCTGCAAAGATAAGAAGGTGACCACGATCTCTGAAGGAGGAAGGAGGACAAGAGACTAGTGGACATGTTTCTGCTGTGTTACCTGGTCAGGTAGGACGCTGGACTGATGGAAACACACACACACACACACACACACACACACACACACACACACACACACACACACACAGCGCTGCATTATGCTCTGACTTTGGTGTGTAAACAGTGAAGGACGTGTGCTGTGGTGACCTCTCTGTTCACACACTCAGAAGAAAACATTCAGTCTAGAACAGAACTTCATGGAGACTACGTCCAGGTTTTAGACAGTTGCGGGGACGTCACGGAGACTACGTCCGGTTTTAGACAGGCTGCGGGGACACGTCACAGAGACTATGTCCAGGTTTTAGACAGTTCTGCAGGACGGCACAGAGACTATGGCCAGGTTTTAGACAGTCCTGCAGGGACGTCTCAGAGACTTACGTCAGGTTTTTAGACAGTCCTGCAGGGACGTCGCAGAGACACGTCAAGGTTTTAGACAGTCTGCGGGGACGTCACAGAGACGATGTCCAGGTTGTTAGACAGTTGTGGGGGACGTCTCGAGACTACGTCCAGGTTTTAGACAGTCTGCGGGGACGTCACGAGAGACTACGTCCAGGTTTTAGACAGTCTGCGGGGACGTCACAGAGACTAGTCCAGGTTTTAGACAGTCTGCAGGCGTCACAGAGGACTGTAGGTCCAGGTTTTAGACAGTCTGCAGGACGACTCAATCAGACTAGTCCAGGTTTTAGACAGTCTGCGGGGACGTCACAGAGACTACGTCCAGGTTTTATTTGACCAGGGTAGTGTTTTCTTCACTCTTGGACAATCATTTACCTGTAGTTATTTATAACATGTGTGTCACTTCTCTTTAAATATTTAAACTCTCCTCCTGTGTTGTGTGGGTGTTGTTGTGTGTGGTGTGTGTGTGTTGGTTGTGTGTGTGTGTGTGTGTGTTGTGAGTGTGAAGTGTCTCGTGGTGATGGCTGCCTACTCAGGACGCGCGTGTCTACCTGGGCTTTGACTCAGCAAGCCAGCAGGTAAACTCTTTATTCGTTCACGTGCACGTTTGATCGGGTGACGTGCATTACGCACGTGGCTGCGTGCAGACTGCACAATATAGACGGGTCATCGCGCAGATGCGGAAGAGACGGACGTGTGTTTTTATGGACGAAACCGGTCGTGTTGTCGGACTCGGACCTGGTCTGGAACTGGTTCTGGACCTGGTTTGGTTCGAGTCGCGTTTATGACACGATACACTAGAACTTAATGAATCTCTACATGTAAATAAAGTTCTTCATTGGAAACGTGCGTGCGCGTGGCGGAGGCTTTGATCCAGATCATGTGACTCAGCTTCACATTGTTTGTCCTGAGGGTCCAGAAGAGACAGGCCGTGTTCTGCTGTCACACAGAACTCCAAGTTCACGGCCCGTTCTTCTGTCATGAGCAAACAGAGAACATGAGACAAAGAACATGAGGAACAGAAGCAAACATGAAGACAGAAGAAACAGAGAACAGTGAACAGAAGAACATGAGAACATTAGAACATGGAGAAAACAGAAACAGAACATGAGAACAGAAGAACAAGAGAGAACATTAGAACATGAGAACAGAAGAACATGAACAGAAGAACATGAGAACATTAAAACAGAAGAAACTTAGAACAGAAGAACATGATGAACAGAAGAACATTAGAACAAAAGAACATTAGAACAGAGGAACATGAGAACAAGAACATGAGACAGAAGAAACTTAGAACAGAGAACATTAGAACAGAAAAACATTAGAACAGAAAGAACAGAGAACAGAAGAAACATGAAAGAACATAGATGAACAGAAAAACATTAAAGCAGAAAGAACATGAGAAAAAAGAACATTAGAACAGAAGAACATTCGAAC
>NW_020858163.1:0-677 GCF_000972845.2 Larimichthys crocea | reverse complement strand
AACAGCAGCTAATGAGCTAACATTAAGTAACAGCAGCTAACAAACTGGACTAACATTATCTAACAGCAGCTATTGAGTTAACATTAGCTGACAGCAGCTAACAAACTGGACTAACATTATCTAACAGCAGCTATTGAGTTAACATTAGCTAACAGCAGCTAACAAACTGGACTAACATTATCTAACAGCAGTTAATGAGCTAACATTAGCTGACAGCAGCTAACAAACTGGACTAACATTATCTAACAGCAGCTAATGAGCTAACATTAGCTAACAGCAGCTAACAAACTGGACTAACATTATCTAACAGCAGTTAATGAGCTAACATTAGCTAACAGCAGCTAACAAACTGGACTAACATTATCTAACAGCAGCTATTGAGTTAACATTAGCTGACAGCAGCTAACAAACTGGACTAACATTATCTAACAGCAGCTATTGAGTTAACATTAGCCATCAGCAGCTAACAAACTGGACTAACATTATCTAACAGCAACTATTGAGCTAACATTAGCCATCAGCAGCTAACAAACTGGACTAACAGCAGCTACACTTGGCCCATCCTAGAGCGTAAACTTACACAGTGTACGTATGACAGATGATTTAAAAGTTATTTATAGGTAAAAAGTTTCACAAAGTTTCTTTAAAATCAAAATTTCTGATGTCTGATTTGATAT
>NW_020858162.1:949-2169 GCF_000972845.2 Larimichthys crocea | reverse complement strand
GTTATACTAGTTTCCATATTAACACATTATTTGGCAGCTCAGAGTAATTATCAGAGCAAACTGTGAGGAAAAAACTATTTTGCTTGGCTATTTACGTCTCTAAAGGCAAAAAGTGCAGTCTTTAAGACTTCATCACCATCTGCTGGGGAAATCAACACAAAACAACTTCAAGTTAACAATATGATTGTTGTGCATGAAGGAGATCAAATATGATGAGAGATATCTGAAATACAACATTTATTTAAAATTAAAAGGGAAGTTTATTACGTGGACATATTGGGCAAATTTGGGATAAGATATTGGCCAATGGCAAAAAATCGGCCACAAACCCCAGGACAGACCTACACACACAATTAAAATATGGCTCTAATTAGATTTGATGTATTTCTGTGCTCATTCATTGCATGATTAAAAAAGCTGTAGGTTATTCATCTGTTTTTCAAGATCCTTAGGTTTTCTTTGTGGCAGTTATGATGGCGGGATATGAGTTAAATTTTTTATTGTAGCTCATGGTATTGCACATTGGATAGTGCAAAGGTTTATTGATACTGGGCAAATTTGGGATAAGATATTGGCCAAAGACAAAATCAGCCACAAACACCAGGACAGAGCTACATGCACAATTAAAATGTGGCTCTAATTAGATTTGATGTATTTCTGTGATCATTCATTACATCATTAGAAAAGTCCAGTTTCTTATCGTAGCTCATAGTATTGCACATTGGATAGTGCAATGGTTTATCGATTTACATATCAGTGCCCATCGAAAGGTCCAGTGTGGAAGATTTAGTGATCTAGTGGTGAAGTTGCAGATTGCAACCAGCTCACCTCACCCTCCTCTTCCAAGCATGTAGGGAAAACTGAGTTGTGCATGAAAGGCATGTAAATGGACTTATCTGGTGCAAGTGTTTAGTTTGGCTGTCCTGGGCTACTGTAGAACCATGCCGGACTATTCCTAGAAATAAAAAGTTCATTCCAAGGTAACAAAAACAGCAATTCTTAAAATCCCCTAAACTGAATTTAATAAAATCATATGATAAAATCACTGATGGCCACTGCTTTGTTATAATGCACTAAAGTGTTGGTGGAGGTGGAGCTTTTAACCACATTATATCCTGGTGGGTGCTATCTTAAGTTGTTTAGTACCTATATATCTCAGCTCCCTTCCTGCCTGTTCTTTCCACCTCTTTTGCTCTTTAGACCTGCAGATCTGTGAGGAG
>NW_020858162.1:0-709 GCF_000972845.2 Larimichthys crocea | reverse complement strand
CCAGGGAGACGTCCAGGAGGCATCCTCACGAGATGCCCGAGCCACCTTAACTGGTTCCTCTCGATGCGGAGGAACAGTGGTTCTACTCTGAGCTTCTCGCGGATGGCCGAGCTTCTCACCCTATCTCTAAGGGAGAGCCCAGCCACCCTGCGAAGGAAGCTCATTTCGGCCGCTTGTATTCGCGATCTCATTCTTTCGGTCACTACCCAAAGCTCGTGACCATAGGTGAGGGTAGGAACGTAAATCGACTGGTAAATCGAGAGCTTCGCCTTTCGGCTCAGCTCCTTCTTCACAACGACGGACTGGTGCAGAGTCCGCATCACTGCAGAAGCCGCACCGATCCGCCGGTCGATCTCCCGTTCCATCCTTCCCTCACTCGTGAACAAGACCCCGAGATACTTGAACTCCTCCACTTGAGGCAGGATCTCATCCCCGACCCGGAGGCTGCACTCCACCCTTTTTCGGCTTAGAACCATGGCCTCGGATTTGGAGGTGCTGATTCTCATCCCAGCCACTTCGCACTCGGCTGCAAACCGCTCCAGAGAGAGCTGAAGGTCACGCTCCGATGAAGCCAACAGGACTAGATTGTCCACAAAAAGCAGCGACCCAATCCTAAGGGCACCGAACCGCAGCCCCTCAACACCCTGGCTGCGCCTAGAAATTCTGTCCATAAAAGTTATGAAGAGAACCGGTGACAAAGGGCAGCCCT
>NW_020858161.1:0-564 GCF_000972845.2 Larimichthys crocea | reverse complement strand
TGTCCCAGGTACAGTGATGTTGAACTTACTGCCCCTCTAGAGCTTTCTCCCTGGATCCTAACTATTCCAGATGTGAATAATACAATAACAACCCAACCGGGAAGCGCACCCCTACATGTAGTATTCACTCTGTTCACAGAAAAACAGAGAAATAAAAAGATAATAAAGACAGAGGGTAGATTTACACAAGGCCTAAGTACCGTCAGATAAAATCAGTTTTGATTGGTTTTACGTGTTCAGCCCATTTGGTCCAGATCGTATAGAAATTTTCTCTCTCTACCTTGAGGGAGAAAGAAATCTTTTCCATGACATAAATTTCGTAGACAATATCGATCCATTCGTCAATAGTGGGAGATTCCACTCTTAACCATTTCTTAGTGATACATTTTTTACTTGCAGCCAGCAATATGGTCAGCAGTTTTTTGTCCTTTGTGGTCCATGTTTCAAACATTATATTTTCCAAAAACATGGTTTCACAATCTAATGGAATGTTCACATTGAATATATTTTCAATATGTTTGTGGATCTCCTCCCAATAAGATTTTATCACTTGGCAGTCCCAGA
>NW_020858160.1:0-515 GCF_000972845.2 Larimichthys crocea | reverse complement strand
TACAGTCAGTAATCATGTGACTCTCTGCAGTGAGATGGACGACGACGTGGAGGCCATCTTTGAAGATGAGGTGAAGAAGCATCATCAGACTGACATTTGATTGACACACTGACCTTTGACCTTTGACCTCAGCATCTTCCTGTTGTTCTGTGCAGGAGGAGATCTCAGAGGGCGACGTGGACGACTCCTTCAGGTCCATGTTCGCTCAGCTGTCAGGAGACGTGAGTTCTGCTGTTCCTCTGTGATGTTCTTCAGTTCTTCTGAAATGATCAGACTGAGCAGCAGCTTGGCATTCAGGCTAACATGTTGTTTGTGTTCTGTCATCAGGACATGGAGATCTCAGTACGAGAACTCAGAACCATCCTGAACCGGGTCGTGTCCAAACGTAAGTTTTATAATAATTAAAGGAGGAACATGATCACAGATCAGTGCTGACAGAGAAAGCAAGAGAACATTAGAGAACATTTAATGACATCAGATAACATCAGAAAACATTTAAGGACATCAGAGAACAT
>NW_020858159.1:0-650 GCF_000972845.2 Larimichthys crocea | reverse complement strand
ACTGTTTCTTGGTATGATAGAAAGAAAATATCCAAAATAAAAATATCAATCTGTGCCCGCACAGCCCATGAGCTAGTCACATATTCTCGTTACATGCTCTGATAACCAAAAAGTGTCTTAAAGCAAAGTAAGTTATTGTTTCTTGATATAATAAAACCAAAATCTTGAAATGTAATACAATCATTTTGCACTAATCCTGCTGCATTTTCTGAATACTCTCCTCAGGAACACCTCTGTTGTGAAGAAATATCCACAGTCCATCATCTTGAGGGAGGCCGGGGGTTGAGGATGTAGTCATTGCTCTGCAAAAATGTAATTTTCAACAATTAACATAACAATTAACAATTAACGTTTAAAACTGTCAAGGCCAATTGTATCATAATATTATCATGATATATATGAAGCATAAAATATAAATGGATGTTTCATGTCTTGACTGTTGACCTATAAACACTCTGTCTATATGTATAATCATTTGAAAGTCGACCTGTCATTAAACATTTGAATACGCTCACTCAAATCACCACCAAAACTGATTTGTCCTTTGGTGATGAAAGCCTTCACTGGTTATTCATGAAAGATAACATTACTCTGACAGTACAAAAGACTAAACTCTGCAGCTCTGAGTGGGCTTTTATTATTAGTATTAT
>NW_020858158.1:0-577 GCF_000972845.2 Larimichthys crocea | reverse complement strand
ACATGCATTAATGAGACATGTATGTCTACAGGTGGTGGTGGAGAGAGAGAGGGAAGGTTTGAGTAGAGGTTTGGTGATTTTATGTTGATTCTTTGGAAACATATCAGCTTCAGGGGGTCGGTAAGTATGTCTGTTTTATTTATATATATTTGGAGAAAAACTTTTTTTACAGTTTAGAATGGGAGGGGGGTGCTGTGTGAATCAAAACAAATTTTGGTTCATTGATTTTCTCTTCATTAAATTTTCTCTTTCCTCTCTCTCTCTTCTGGCCTGCCGTTCCGGCCCTTTCCACCGTTGAATCTCTTGCACTCAACTTTGCCGCTATGCGCGTGCACCTTTGCCTCTCTTTGCCTGCCGTCTGCATCTCTTGGCCTGCCCCCTGGACATCTCTGCATGCCGTCCTGACTGTTAGCCCGCCCCCTTGCCTCAGCTTGCATGCCCCCTTGACCCTCGCCTTGGCATGACACCCCTTGCCACTCTACTTGCCTGCCACTGCCGCCACCCTTCTCACGGGCCTGGCGCCGCCTGCTGCGGTATCCAGGGATTTCATGAACTGAAACAGAAGCGCGTTCCATAA
>NW_020858157.1:0-630 GCF_000972845.2 Larimichthys crocea | reverse complement strand
GACGAGACGAGGAAATGGGGAGAGAGAAAGTGATTTGAGATGCGAGGAAGCATGGAAAGTAGCGGAGGAAGATAAATGCTTTCTGCACGTTTGATGTGGCAACCAACTGAGGGTACCTTGTTACTCAGCAGCTACATTGTATGCATACGCAGCTGAAAAAAATATGTTAAAAAAGGTCCAGTGTGTAATATTTAAGAGGCTCTATTTAGAGAATATAGCAGAAATTAACTATAAAATGCATCACTATATTTTCATTAGTGTCTAATCACCTGAAAATCCTCCTCCTCCGGAGTCCACCACATTGAACCGTCATGTTTCTACAGTAGTCCGAAACAGACTGGCTTTAAACGTGAGGTGAGGTGGTTGCAAATCAGCAGCTAGACCTCTTGATGTTACTAAATCCTACACACGGGTCCTTTAAAATCACAATGAAGTACCTTTGAGATTTTTGCTGGAAAAACATTATTCGCTTTTTCATAACACCGAAACAAAAATCTAGGCAAATGGGAAGCTCACTACCATGCTGGAGATGTGACATGGCAATGGCAGACCACGCACACATTTTCTGGACCAGTCCTCACGTTAAGCCATTCTGGGAGGAGGTATCCAACATTATCTTAAAGGTGCTGG
>NW_020858156.1:0-2675 GCF_000972845.2 Larimichthys crocea | reverse complement strand
CTATAGCGTTCGGCCCAATTCCACTGTACAAATATCAACTTCAACCTGTAGACCCTTAGTGTACTTTGTACGTTGTTATGTTTTTCTCTCGCCACCCACGTAAGTCAACTAATCCGTTACAACTATACACATGCTACTTCACATTCAAGCCATGTCGTTATAGCTATAAACACCTATTGTACTGTTTGCGTACGCTTTCGGTTTCACCTCATCAGCGGTCCCGAGGGGGCCTGTCAGTGTGGGATATCACTGCTCACTGTAGCACGTATATCACGGGGTGTACAGATTCACGTTCGATTCACTATAGCTTCCCCCTCATCGTGTCCCTACCTCACTTCATCTGCTAGTTTACTTTACTGTACTTCGCTTCACTCTAGGGTTTTCAAAACTTCAGGTCCTGTAACCTGCGAACCTCCACAGACGTGTGAGCATTTACGCGTTGCTACTGGTGGTTTCGTTGCACCATATAGTTACCCACCTTCGGGACCACATGATAAGGGTTACCCGCTACCGGCTCTACTTCACTTCACTGCTACTCGTCAACTTTTGGCACCCTGTTAGTTGTCAGGCTTTACTGTTAGTTCAGCTTCACTGGCGGGTACGCTTTACCGACTAGCATACACTGTAGTTTACTTGTTTTGGGGTGTGACGGGGAAAGTGTCACTTCAATGTAAGCCTGCTTTTCCTTCCTCGGGTCCTTACTGCCTACCACTTCACCTTACAAACTAGTAATTACACAGTCACTGTAAACGGCACGTACCTGTAAGCGGGGTGGCGTGGTGCAGGCGGGGTCGGTGATTACTTTACCTGTCATTCGTACTGTCAGCTGCACTTCACGTCACTGTGGGCTGGCCAGTTTACCATTAACCGTGAGGGGGGGTGCATTACTTTAGGTCACTCTAGTTCATTCACTGGTTACTTCACTTCCACTTGCGTAGTTTCTTTTACGTAGGCGTCTACTTCACTGTAAGTGGGTATGTGGAATTGTAGTTTACGTGGTATACATGGCGTACTTCACTAGTACTTCCCTGGTCGTTTACTCTTAACGGGGAGTGTACTTCACTTCAGACTGTAGGCGTGCGACGATCACTTGTAGTACGGGTTACACTGTCAGTAACACATCGTGTTAGCTTTCGAGCTGTTTTATGGCTTAGGCTTTCACGTTGTCGAGGCGATTGTAGGCTTGCGCGTCAAGCTGTAGTTTACCTTTATTCCTGTAGTTCAGGGCTTCACTGGTAGTTTACTTGGACTTCAGACTGTTGTTTACTTTACTCGTACTTCATGTAGTGTTCCTTTTTTACTTGTTATCTTATTGACTTTCACTTTGGATGTAACGCGTTCGCACGTCACTTGTATGTTTACTCTACTAGTACTTTTGTTCAGGTTGTCCCTACTTCACGCTACAACATTCACATGTGTAGTTCTTGCACCCTCTTGAACGCTTAGTTTATTTTCTCACTGTTAGTTGATCCCCTGCAGGCGGTGATCCGGATTTACTTTACTGTACTTCACCTTCACGTGCGTAGGGCCTCCACTTGGCTCAGTATAAACCACTACAGATCAATATGCCGCACGCTCACGCTGTACCGTGATCACCGTTAGGACCCTAGAGCTGCTTACTCTAGCGTCGGGTGTGGGACTAGCTGGTACTATGTGCGAACTGTATAATTCAACGATACAACTGAGACATTTAAAGGCTGATTACTCGTACTTCAACGGGATATCACCAATGTACCTTCACGGTCCACTTGTAGTTTAACCCCCCTCGACTCTTCACTTCCTTTACTGTCACGTTCCATATGTTCTACTTTCCTGTACCGTGTACTTTACGTGCTAATTATTTTTTCACGATAGTTATGGACTTACTGTTACAGACTAACTTCACCTCACTGTAACTTGTCCACGGGGCACACTGCCTGACAGGTGTTTAAACACCAATGAGCAGGGTTAGTCAAGCCCCCGGGACCTCGACCGGAATGTAGATTTACATCTTAGCGTGCTTACATTCAGCTGTAGTTTAGGCCTTCGTAGCTGTACACTTCAACTTCACAATGTAAGCTTCAGTTTTCGTCACTGTAGGTTCACTTTTACGTGTACTTCACTGTCTGCCATGCTACTTCACGTCATCTGTGCCTAGTTTACTTATAGTGAACGAAACTACAGTAAAGTGAACTACAGTGAAGTGAAGTACAGTGAAGTGAACTATAGTGAACGAAAGTACAGTAAACTACAGTGAAGTGAAGTACAGTGACGTGAAGTACAGTGAAGTGAAGTACAGTAAAGTAAACTACAGTGAAGTACAGTAAAGTAAACTACAGTAAAGTGAAGTTAAGTACAGTAAAGTAAACTACGGTAAAGTGAAGTACAGTGAAATAAATTAGAGTGACGTAAACTACAGTAAAATAAACTACACTGAAGTGAAGTACAGTGAAGTGAACAATAGTGAACAAAACTACAGTAAAGTAAACTACAGTGAAGTGAAGTACAGTGAAGTGAACTACAGTAAGGTAAACTACAGTGACGTGAAGTGAAGTACAGTAAAGTAAACTACAGTGAAGTACAGTAAAGTAAACTACAGTGACGTGAACTATAGTGAACGAAAGTACAGTAAAGTAAACTACAGTGAAGTACAGTAAAGTAAACTACAGTGAAGTGAAGTACATTAAAGTAAACTA
>NW_020858155.1:0-623 GCF_000972845.2 Larimichthys crocea | reverse complement strand
GTCTGATAATAAAAAAACACACTCTTGTCTATTATTAAACACACTGTGTAATTACATCCTAATGTATCTTTAATTAACAGGTCTTTTAGAATGGAGAAGAGCACACACACACTAAACACAACTTGCATGGTGTGCATGCAGTGTAATCCTGGAGGCAGCAAACAGACTGAATTCCCACCTGCTGAGATTAGTTTGGTCGTTTTTCATGAGTTTCGGTGCGCATGTCTACTGAGCACGTAACTGATGAAATAACATTCAGGTTTGGACCGTGCAAAGCAATGCGAAACATGCAACGCCTACACGGACCAACAGATGATTTATGTTTATTTCTCATACCCTTCTTTGCTTCCTCTCCATTGCTAATAACAGCTCCGGAGTCTGTCTGTATAAAGTTCAGGATCAGACCTGCGCAGAATGAATGTACCCACCACGTCACGTTGATAGCACGATAATCTCACGAGATTGAAGAGAGACCGAGCTGAGAGCACGATCGCTTTCCATGCGAGGTGGATTCATATCCTATTAAATTAATATTGAATGAGTGTTATTATCCTTATTATTAAATTATTATTAGCATTGTCCTGTTTGTTTATATCTCAACATCCCAAAACACAGAAAACAAG
>NW_020858154.1:0-796 GCF_000972845.2 Larimichthys crocea | reverse complement strand
TTCTTCAGACTCATAGCACCATCTTATGTACTACACATTTGAATCATATAATCTTTAAGCAGAAATAAATGACTGAGAAAGGATTTCATTACTTGTGAATGTAAAACTTGTTCTGACTTCAAAGACAACCAAAGTTTAAGGTTTTGAAAAAAATGACAATGCGACAAAATCACATGACAAGTGAGAAGATTACGAAGAAGATAGATAGATAGATTTTTGTGAATGAAAGAGATCTAAAAATAAGTAAAATAATGAGTAAAATAAATGAAGACCTACACATGGGTTGTAAAATGGGCCTAATATAAGTGGAGAATTTTAGAAATGTAATTTTTATTAAAAAATATTCAGTGCATAAAGCCATATGTATCACAATAACATTGTTGTTTTTAAAGGTACACTTCATGTACAAACAACAGAATCATAAATATCTATGATTCTGGACTGGTACAGATTTATTATGCTTAAAAACTGTGTTTCATTAGTTGAAATATAGATTATCATTGATTATTATCTGTAACATGACAGATTTCTGTCCATAATCTAACCTGATTAGTGTCTTCTACTGAACTTCTTAACAGAAAAATGATATCTTAATAACATTGTTGTTGGTTCCTGGCTTTTTAAAAGGTGCACATCATGTGCAAACAACAACAACACATGTCTGTGACTGATCATTTAAAATCATTTCTGCAATTAATCTCCTATGAGGCTTTGACGGCATGCCAAACACACTATTGCAGAATACAGTAGTACCCTGTACTTTGATATGCTATTTTTGATTCCACTCTTTGCACTA
>NW_020858153.1:0-819 GCF_000972845.2 Larimichthys crocea | reverse complement strand
AGCGCTAAAGAATTGAAGCTGTATTCATTCAGATTTAGTAGTAACATTGTTTTTCATGTCTGTGTGTCACTTCCATAAAGTCTGCAATAAGTTGTGTTTCTATAAATATCATCCTATTATTGTGAACTCTCTTTGCTAGAATAGGAACAACAATGTAGGAACAAATATGATATCAGTATCAGAATCAGAAATACTTTGATAATAATAATAATAATAATTACGAATATATATAAAGCTATATACAAGATCATTAACATTAAATAAATAAAGTGCAATAAAATGCAAAAGTAAATGTTCATGTATGTGTGTCAGCTAAGGGAGGCATTATAGAGATGAATGACCGCAGGCAGGAATGACTTCCTGTGTCCTCTGTGGTGCATTTCAGGGAGAGGAGCTCCTCTGCAGAGCCAGTGCGTCATAGAGAGGGTGAGAGACTTTGTCCAATATGGAATGAAGCTTGGACAGCATCCTCCTCTCTGCCACGGTCGTCAGAGTGATGTGCATAGACCTTGGTGCGCCATTACGCACGGCAAACGGTGGACACTGATGAAATTACGCGCAATTAACGGCGTTAATCCTCCGAAATAAGCTCAAAACAATCTGCCCCTCGTGGTAAATTATTAATATACATCAGGATGAAGGTACACGACAGTTTTGGTTGTGGATCTAAAGACTTTCAGACACTTCACTTCATTTACTGTTTGGCATTTTGAGCATATCTGATAATTAGTTGACAAGTGATCAACTTTAAATTTGAAAAGTTGCTCTGATTGTGACTGTATGTTCAATTAAAGTCTTAAATTAAATTAAATTAAATTA
>NW_020858152.1:0-14253 GCF_000972845.2 Larimichthys crocea | reverse complement strand
ATTCGCTTCTTCGACATCGTCTAGCTCTTCACTTTCCACTTCGAAAGTGCAGCGGTTTCGTCAACCACAGACTATGAACAGAATTGCATAACGTTTGTGCAAATCGCACCTGGCCATTCAGTTAAAACTCTGATAGGTTTCAAAGCCCACAGGTCTGAGATGCCCGTCTGTGTAATAGGGCATGAACAACTTGCGAAATGCTTTGAAAAAACAATTCGGGTTCTGTTTCAGAGCACCGCTACGCGTAACGCACAACTGCACGGTTGTTTGCGTGGTTTCTTTTCCACAACATAACACATTGTTTCCAGTTTGATTTCTATAGCCGGAGTCTCGTTTTTGGACAAAACGCTGATTTCCTGTGCATGCAACGAAGCCAAAACATGTCTCGGACATCCACGGCCACTGGGCCTCTCCTGTATCTGTCCACGATGTGGTTCATCCACATGTCGCTCGCACTTAAATCATTGTGATAAAGCCTTTACGCGTAAAAACCTTTAGGTCCAGACTTTCATACGAACGTCTTTCACCAACAGGAACCCCAAATACACCTTTCGAGAAACACTCTTTCAGACGCATGTTTGTGAGCTGTAGCAGCCTCCATGAGGTCACAAGTCTCGGTTGTGGAGATAAACACTCTCCCAACGTTTCAGGGCTGTCCTTGGCATCTCTGTTTGCCCTCCTTTGCTCCCAGTTGTGCACACTTAAACAATAATCCCTTTCTTTCTCAGCTTTAGAGATGTAAGAAATGATATTACAAACACGGGCATACGCTCGACAACAAATTGGACGTAAATCTTTGCATTCCAACACTTCAAGAGGCGGTTTGCTCTATAGATGATCCCAAACAGCGTTAGGCCTGCTCTCAACCCACTTGTGTTTTACTAGAATCAACTCATATGCTCCTCAAACACTACCCTGCTGAACACCTACCATGCTTCAAACAATTCTCAGCTGTTTCAAAGGTAAGACTGTCATTTCTGAGAGTTCTTTGATTGCAAACCTGAGTTTGCTGCAGCCTCCTTTTCATTAAGAGTCTTCCTTTACACTTTTGCACGCACTCTGTCCCTCAGTGGCTTGGACGCCACATGAGTCACTCATGAGTGAGAGAGCGAGAAATGACGTACGTGCAGATGGGACGGCCTGGGAAAATTGAAACGACACACAGTTTTGCCCTCTACATGTTCTTTGCGTGTCTTTTAGAATGCTGCTGCACAGATGTTACATGTCCAATTAATTCTTCCTCGTTGGACGGTCAAATTCGCATGTCAACATAACGAATAAATGAACTCAATACCTCTGCGTCTGTGTTTGTATCGACTACAGAGGCATCCTCCCAAATCCAAATAGCGGCAGGACATGTTGGGAACAACGCTGCTGGAAACTCCCACCTATAAAAGAGTCTTTATTTTGCTATCGGCTTGGCAGAGACATCAGCACTTCTCTCAAGCAACCATGCCTCGAGTCAACATCTTGCCAGTAGTGACAGATACGCCGCAAACGCTCACACCACCTATTGCCCACTCTAGCTGCTCCGCAGTGTCGTTCTACTGCCTGCTTCAAAATGCTGGCAGAGGTTTTTTCCCGCGCATATCGGCTGCAGAAAAGGACAACAACCACGTGGGGATACCTAGCTGCCTCCCACAAGCCAACAGTAACGCCTGTGCTCCCTTGCCCAAAAAGCTGGCGTACCTCTATTGAGTTTAAAAACCGAAAGCCCTCATCAACTTTAAACTTCCTCTAGAGACTCCTCGGATTGTGGAAGGCCTCGCCCTCACTCGGGACCCTTTCCCCCACTTCCCTGGCCCTTTCTAATGCAAGGACACACATTTGACCACACCCTGTTCAATCTCAGACATGTATTGGGCTAAAAAATATATTATTTCAAACATTATGTGCAAGCGCCATCTGACATGTCACATTCTGTATTGACTACCGCGACAATGTCACACGATGCTGTCTATTCATGTGGTATGTAGGGTAACTTTGGAAACCAACAGTGGGAACATCGAGCTTCATACTGTGCTCAGTCAGAACACCTGACAGGACAGTTGCTTCTTGCGGAGCCAAATTCAATAACCTAATCAAAACTGCGTCAAGTGCCTCCTGACCAATTATAAACAGCATCATGCAGGTGTCACTGGACATTACAGTGCTTGCTGCCTGTTCGCAATAATTCATCATCTCTGCCACCAGCTGACCTGCTCAACCTATCAATGTAAAGCCTCAGTTCCATTTTGAACATTTGGTTTACAAAATTCATTGGACCACTCTGCATTAAAGTGCACCTCTTTATAATAAACATTTTTCTTAAATCTTGGGCGCTGCTCATGTGTGCTGTATTCAGTACTCTTATTCATTTATCCCCCCAATATAGTCAGTTTGCGCTTTGAGCTGAACAGGAATATAAAGACCCCTCAATGGAAGTGCGCGTGGATGGAGCAATGGCGTTTCAACAATGTTTGATGGAAAACACACGTAACCGGGTCATGGGACTCCATTTTGCCCACTTTAGGCAAAGGCTAAAATCTTCCATAAAGGGACTATGCACGGCTATCACTGATGCTCTAACTTATTTAAAGCATGCCATTCGGGTGCGATGGAATAGGGTTCAAGTGCAAAATTTTTTGACGCTTTCAGCTGGCACTTGACCCTTATATTTTATAATGGAGGATTATACAGACCAAAAGCTCACTTCTAGGTGTTGTTTACTACCCAACGGACACGGGCTTTCACACATGTACCTGCCAACAAATGTAGATAAATGTTCAGTAATGCATTGTCTGCTTATCACACAAACTCCAGCTTTCTCCCTATAATACTCTCTCCTGAACTGTAACCCCCTGGTGTATAAACAACCACTTGGCACACACAACACCACAAAATCTGGACATCTTTAACCTTTTCTAAAAAGCGGTTCCCTAACACAATCAAAATCTTCCGGACTGTACTTCACTGCTGCCTTTTACTTTTACACCTCCACTAACCGCTTTCTAACCTCAGCACTTCCCGATAAGTCTTGCATCCTAGCTTAATAGTCGTCTATGCTTGAGATAACCCTATATGTATTTTGCTAAGTTTCTTTGGCTTTCTTTTGGATTACGGCAAATCTTTGTGCTACTTTAGTTTATAGGCTTTTTGACTTTCTCCCGAAACAAAGCATCTTCATTGTATATCTTTGTAAAAAAATTGTTTTTAACCTGTCTTTCCCTATACTCATCATGCCTCTTTGTATTTTGTTTTACTCGTTGTTTTCTTGTTCTCCCATACCCAACGCATCTTTTTGTATTTTGTTTTATTACTGGGTCTTAATTTTATTCCCTCTACAAAGCATTCTTTTTGTATTTTGTTATATGGTCTCTCATTTTCTCCCTATCCAAAGCTCTTTTTTGTATTTTGTTTATACTGGTCTATATTTTCTCCCTATACAAAGCACTTTTTGATTTTTGTTTTCACCGGTTATCATTTTCTCCTTACAAAGCATCTTTTTTGTTTTTGTTTATACTTGGTCTACCATTTTTCTCCTATTATAAAGCATCTTTTTGTATTTTTGTTTACACCTGTTCTTTCCTTTGTCTCCCTATCAAAGCTTCTTGTTGTATTTTCTGTTTGAGTTTATTTTAATGTTTTGCTATTACCAACTCGTCTTTTGCGTCTTATCTCATTCTAAACGCAGTTTTCTTAATTTCTCTATGCACATTATCTTGTTGTATTTCAACCTAAGACTGTCTTTCATACATTCTCTTGTTTTTTTATACGACCAATAATCATTCCCTTTTCTTCCTTTAAAACCAAACGTGTTCGCTGATACAACCTTGAACGCGTCTTTTTCTTCTCATGTGCAATGCATCGCTTTGATCTTGTAATTTAGATTGGGCATACAACTTTGTTTTTAAATACTCTAGAGAAACAATACTTTCCACTGCTTTTTAAGGCTAACTGCTACTCGTACCCTGTTTACCACGTTCTTTTGGTCAACGTCTGTTGTCAATGACTGAACTATCTTTACCACACCTCAAAGCACACCTTCTATCAATATCCTTAACACAGTAACAGCTGTCAACATGGGTTGTTGGCCCCTTTGGACAGATTAATTCCTTCATCTTTTGATTTGTAGTCATTGGAAAAATAACTTAGCCACATTCCCCACCACTACATATAAATATCTCTATACCACCGCATTGGCTGTTGCCTGATTGTATCTCTGATAATAAAGCGTGCCAACAGTACTTCGCTTAACTTCTTTACATAATCTGATACGGTAATGATCTGTGATTCTTCTCCTGTATTCAAGTTCAGTAAAGATCACTGTGCAGCCATTCATATGTCTAACCACAGAGAGGGCGCACCTTGCGATGAGATTTTGTGATCCACTGATTGACAGACACACAGCTCTAAAGAAACCCATTACCATCATCAACGATTTGGCTCGTTTTACCAAAGACCGCCCGCAGACCATGAACCTAGTCTCATTACACACGGCTTCACAATCGATATTCCACTGGGCTAGTTGCTGACATTTATTACATAAGGGATGGTATTTACATGTGGTTTTAGTTGCATCGGACACAATAACTTCATTCTGAAGTATGTCATTATCAATGCACACACCATCCACACGACAACTCATTCGTGCTGCTTCTTTTGCCTCAGGGCTCTTGACGTTACATTCTTACTGCACGCTGACGTTTACTACTGTAGGTTCATGAGTTACCTTTGCGAGACCGTAACAGTTCTGCAGCTGAGGGCTGTACGCAAACCGACGACTTCCTAATGACCAAACCATGAACATGCTGTAAGTAATCCTTGATTAGACATGGCCTTATTGTACACGAATACTTCAGCCAGCGATCGTTGTACTAAGTATAAACACTCACGCCTAAGAAATCTGCAGTAGCTTGAATCTCGAATCAGTGGCCCAATCCAGGCATCCTCATTCTTGACGCATTAAGATACTGATCCACAGAAGAATACTGGGACCTTAAAAAACTCGTTTACCGCACAGCCTCTTTTCTACATGTTTGACAACAGCACGCTTTAATTTAATGTGATTTTTTTGTGTACCAGACCAGCTTCCGGAACATGCTCGAAAGAAACAGTTACCATCAGCCCATGCTGTCACTCATGCCAGGGTTCCCAGCATGCCAACTGATGAACGCATCTGTCATCCTGCTTCTCACATTCCACATTTTAGTGTTGGCACAAAGCTGTGCAACTTTGTATCAACGGATCAAACTGCAGCCCCTTAGAGGACACATCACAAGTAAATTCTACATCTGAATTCACAGCAGTGACCTCAGAAACTTTTCCTTGTTTTTAATGCAAAGTTTACATTGGTCCTCTTACGTTTAGTACTGCTTTCTATGATTGAAGCGGATTCAGAGTCACAGTCAGTAACAGTCATTTCAGCACACACTGCATGGTCAGACAAACACTCTGAACTGGGATCATCTGCGACAGGAATTGTCACAGAAACAGCACTCGTTTCAGCACACACCGCATGCTCAGACAAACACTCTGAACTGGGATCATCTGCGACAGGAATTGTCACAGAAACAGCACTCGTTTCAGCACACACTGCATGCTCAGACAAACACTGTGAACTGGGATCATCTGCGACAGGAATTGTCACAGAAACAAGCACTACATCTCAAATAATTATGTTCAGCACCAAGTGTGAAACAGACAACTGACGTGCGAGCTGTCACAATCTTCAATGTGGAATGTACAACAACCACTTTTTCTCCTTTGGCAGCGACAATTCACACATGCATACGTGCATGGAATCAAACTACTGCATAGCGGACCATG
The DNA here is from genome assembly GCF_000972845.2 of Larimichthys crocea. Lineage (NCBI taxonomy): Eukaryota > Metazoa > Chordata > Actinopteri > Sciaenidae > Larimichthys > Larimichthys crocea. The sequence continues at coordinate 8,445 of NW_020858152.1, read as the reverse complement.
CTCACAAATAACAGCAACATGCTGCCGTGCTATTGTCCAGGAAAACACGTGCCGTATTCGGCAGCAGGATTTCAGCCCTCCTGTCATTGACACCAGCTCCCTCTATCAATAAGCTCTCCCTGATCCAAGCCAACTTTCCCTGATTACCCACATACCAATTTAAAAGCAAAGGCCTGTCCATAATGACTGCCGCGCAGAGGCAAATCACACAGACAAAAACAGTCAGAGCCACGGATCATGTATTAGTGGTGCAAAAAATGAATACAACAATCATCACCTAAACGCCAAAACACTGTACCCCAAATGTTCATTCTCCCACTGAAAAACAACACTACGAACATCGTGGTTTGCAACTTGACTAACTGATACTAGCCATGCAACTGAACAACCAGGGTTCTTTAAGACCGACTCCCCTGTGGCATGACCCTCTGACACTTTTCTCGATTTTCTAACTGTCAACAACCCACTGACACATCGTTCATATTTGTTAAGACAACTTAGTTTTTGTACACCAACCTTAATCCACCCTCCGGAACCTTGTCTCATTGTTTAATAGATCTGGTGTGCAGGATGTGCTGCCTGTTAGCTCTCATGGATAGTGGCAGGCTGTGCTGGCTGAAGCTCTATGGATATCCTGGTGTGGCAGGATGTGCTGCCTGTAGCTCTAGGCATTGGCAGGCTGTGCTGCTGAGCTCTATGGGGCTCCTGGTGTGGCAGGATGTGGTGGCCTGAGCTAAAAAAGACAAAAAAAAAAACCAGATTTATAATATTAGAATACTTCAAGAGATTTGTTAATTTTGTAAAATAGTTAAAACAGATTTGCCCCTGATTGTGGTTTAAAATGTTTTTTTTTGCTTTTTTTATAACTGGGGTGAACATGTTTGTCAACTATGTCAGTGTACAAACCTGATCTCCCCATGGATGTCACCTCCGCAACCCCCGGCTCTGCGTAGGTCACAGCATGGAGTTTGTGGCCTGTCCTGTCAAATAAAGAGCGCGTAAATAAATAGTTAATGACCAAAAGTAAAATACAGTACTGGTGTGCTTTGTTTGTCAGATAAGTTCGCATCTTTAGACCAGTCACCAAAAAGCGGTGATGTGTGATAGCACGGCTCTATTTCAAACCAACCAAATTCAATTCACAAACCTCATCCAACGCAGGGTAGAAAAGAGACAATGCCTGGTAGGGTTACCAACGGAAAAACACCCCACATCTGACCATTGTTGTTGTTCCACCTAAATGAAAAAAATTTCATCACATCAAAAAATTTGTAGGAATTGAGGATTGTGTACATAACAATTTAGCACATGTCCAAACTAAAATCTCCTGATAGTATTCAAACAAAAACTGAAATCCACGAACCTGTCTACGGACAGTGAAACGGCAGTGGGAGGTTTTTTGCCACACGAGAGACCTCCACAGCTGACACCACTCTGTGGTCCACTGGCAGAAGCAGTTTACAAAACATATTAATAACATACAATATAAAACGATATGCAGGCTATAGGTACTAAATATGTTCTCATCATGTCAAACTATGCACAACCAAAGAACACCAATAAATAACTGACCTGTTCTTTTGGCAAGCCTCTACTTCGCACAAACAGATCCTGCGCTTCATGCCACCTTTTGCTTCTAAAATATCAAAGGGACAAAAAAAACATAAATTTTACTGTCGCAAGGTCCATTTTACATACATAATTATATGGATTTAGCACCTGATATTTGCTGAATGCAAACTCAGCCATGCCCTAAACAAGACGGTAGAAAGAATGTATATGAAATACCTGGATGCACACAGGAACAAGCGGTGCCCTCTTCAGGAGTGGGAGAAAAGCGGGCTGGTCCTTCTCTATGGTGGCAACGCAACGTGGCCGGGCTGAAACCGCTACAGGAGTGAGTGGATTGAAGACCCCTGCAGTTCCAACCGTTAAAAAACAATGACGGTTTTACACGCATGCCAGTGCATAAATCCCAGTAATCTCACACATGACAACTTCTGTAAGGTTCAATGTATAACATTCATTCATACATTACCTTCCTTATGAGACACTTGTTGTGCCCAGTTGGCCGCCAGTCTGAGTTCAGGCAAACTGAACGGATATAAAATGGAAGGAGACAATGCTTGTGTTAGACGTCAATGTAAGTGGTTATGCCACAGATTAAGATAGTGTATATGCATTCCGTAGAAACCGATCCCTAAATCCAATATATATAACTCTTCTGGCCCCGTTCACCAACTGTAATCCAGGCCATCTGGTTGGCTGCTGGCCGTGGCTGTTGGCCGATTCCCTTCACTACCACTGGGTGGCAAACCGGGGGACGATACGGCGAGGTGGGAACTCGGCGCCACCGTGTGGGCTTGCTCGGTTCATGCAAGCTGCCTGTCAGCCCATGCCAACCAGAAGGTCGCGAGGATAGGCATTGCCCGAGCGCTATCACTCAGGTGTGTCTACAAAACAAAGGAAAGAGATTTACTATCATTTCATTGCCCAATAACTAATTAGTACAAGTACCAAACCGTTCTATTCCAGCTGTGCAATCTTTTGCTGACAGTAAAAAACTTTACTTACACTACTACAACTCTCTGGCCCATAAGTGCACGCTGTGCGCAGGGAAAGTTCGCACAGATGTGAGGTAAGAACACCTAAAGAAAATATGAATGACACAAATAATGACTACATATTCAAGTGAATGAGTGGTGTAATTTTAACTTTGCGAATGATTAGTCAGTAGCATAGCTTAAATAAGTCAACTTCAAACATAATCAGTGTAATTTTTACACATACCACCCTGTCGCAACAGGCACTGTGGTACGCCATGCGCGCAGCGTCTGTTGGTCCTCTTCCACACTCAGACGAGGGGAAAGTCCAGCACCCAACCTGTCCGATTACATGTCATGGTATTACAAAGGCCAATAATCTTTAAAATTGGCCGAAATAATACAACAACACATTTATCTAGTCCTTCTAAAACCTAAATCCACCTTACGTTGGACCCAGCGCTGCGTGCAGTCCTTGAGCGGGCGGCAAAGATCTGCAGACGAGTTCTCCAGTCCCTGCCAGCAGTCATGTTGTTCTGGGAGGCCAGGACGATGACGGCTTCAGGGGGCGGCGAAGAACCCACAGCGCCATGAGCTCGGTCCGGAGGTGCGCTTTTTTTGGGCAGCGCCCCAGAGTGCACGATGAAGGCCAAAGGACAACGTCAGGTGGGAATCACCAACAACAAAGACACAAACTGAAATGAAAATGAACAGAGGAGGGAGTTGGTACATGGCAATGTATACTTGATGCATCCATTGCCTCTTATATCATTTCGCCCCGAATAATACCTTGTTGTTAGCGCACGCAGCTGGAATCACCAACTTGTTGCTTGCTTGTGTCAGCTGCGACTCCTCCCACCTCAACACCTTGTGCCGCCAACCGGTACCACCAACTGAAGAAACAGGACATACAATGTTAGTCAGTATCACATGAAGACCAACAAAGACTAATACATTCTACAAGGGAAAAGAACAAAACCAAATAGTACATACCCAAAGGTACACCGTCCACGCGGTTGCCGTCCAGAGAGGTCGTCCAACTCTCCTGCCTCTCCATCCTCCTCTTGGCAGCCTGAGAGCGACGGTACGACTTCCCACGCGGCATCTAAAACATCAGGATAACATTGCATTAAGCACATAGCTTAAGTGAAGAATGTCAGAACACTTTTATTGTGTCCCATAAAGTGGCGAAAATGTGCCAGTGCAACTATGAATAACAATGAATTATGTTTCCCCCCACACAAGTATACAAAACATGTAATACAATAACCAATAACCACATTAAGCCTCAATATTAACACTAGCATAGCACACAGTTTTCTCAGACAGCCATTATCATTTTCTCACATTTCTGTCTTATTTAAACACTCTCAAAGTTCAAACTTTCGCAGATGTAATAATGTAATAAGTAATAATATTGTTCAATACTGTATTAGTAATGAACATTCATGTTCAAATCTGGCTAGCCAAACGCAATTTGTATAGTAGTGAGGGGTAACTGCACTACACTGACCAACAATTACCGGTGATTATCATCCTTTTGTGACATGTTTTGCATTTATGCAAACATTCGGCCGTTGCTAAATCTCCATTTAAAGAGGAACAATTATGGGTGATTATCATCTTTTGTGAGATGCAGGAATTCACTCCATGGTTTCGGCCAGGTGAGCGCACCTCATTAACGTAGTCATTGTCATGTTTACAAGATCCAAACAGTCACATTACATTTGAATACATGCCACGTGCCATGTAAACAAGCCATTATGGTGCCACTAACTATACTCATCTAACTACACAAATCTCTATCTTTTTTACAATTATTAAGCATGTTTTAAAGCCTTAAGACCCATAATCACACACTTTTCTCCGAACGCATTTTGTACAGTACTCCCTTATCTAATCAGGACGCAGAACACCATGGGGTGCCGTTTGTGAAGCGTCTCGCTCAGAAAATAACAGCAACATTTTGTCACATTTAGCTAAAAACAATGTTTAAAAAACTGGTTTGAATTTTTGAGAGTCACTTTTTTGCCCATTTAGAACAATATTTGTGGACTTAGAGATATTTTAAATATTTAAATCCAAATGTTAAATGTAAAAAGCAAACTGCTAAATCTAAATGTTAAATCTAAATATAAATGTTGAAGCTTAATGTTTCGGGTGAAACTAAATCACCCGAAACATTTAGATTTTACATTTAACATTTGGATTTAAATATTTAAAATATCTCTAAGTTCAGAAATATTGTCCTAAATGTTTACAAGATCTAAACAGTCACATTACATTTGAATACATGCCACGTGCCATGTAAACAAGCCATTATGGTGCCACTAACTATACTCATCTAACTACACAAATCTCTATCTTTTTTACAATTATTAAGCATGTTTTAAAGCCTTAAGACCCATAATCACACACTTTTCTCCGAACGCATTTTGTACAGTACTCCCTTATCTAATCAGGACGCAGAACACCATGGGGTGCCGTTTGTAAAGCGTCTCGCTCAGAAAATAACAGCAACATTTTGTCACATTTAGCTAAAAACAATGTTTAAAAAACTGGTTTGAATTTTGAGAGGCCTTTTTTGCCCATTAGAACAAATTGTGGACTAGAGATATTTTAAAGATGTAAACCAAATGTTAAATGTTAAAAAGCAAACTGCTAAATCTAAATGTTAAATCTAAAAGTAATGAAGCTTACTGTTTCGGGCGAAACTAAAGCACCCGAAACATGTAGAGGGGACAGTTAACAGTTGGTATTTGTTTTCAGATGTCAAATAGCTCTAGTCCACAAAACATTTAACATTTGGATTTAAAATATCTCTAAGTTCAGAAATATTGTTCTAAATGGGCAAAAAAGTGACTCTCAAAAATTCAAACCAGTTTTTTAAACATTGTTTTTAGCTAAATGTGACAAAATGTTGCTGTTATTTTCTGAGCAAGACGCTTTACTAACGGCACCCTATAAAACACAATGCGCCTTCATACTGTTAAAAAAAACATGCAAAATTACACTGGAAAAATCCACGAAATACTCATAGTGAGGGACAACTGTACTACAATAACCAATAACCACAATAAGACTCAATATTAGCAGTAACATGCTAACTTCAATTTAACAAAACAGGAACATGCAGCACATAAACATCACATTAACAACAACAATCCATACACCGTAACAAGTTACTTACCGTGATCAATAAGGAATGAAGCTCGACTCTCCGAAGAAAAAGTCCAAAGAGAAAAAAAGTATTCCCGTTACGTTCTGACGGACAAGCCTTTATCTGAAGCAAAACGAGGAAAAAAAAAGATCGAATGCCTAACACAAAACAGAATCACCGCAACGTCACATGTGCTTCCAGATTATATAACAAGGGGGCCCCCGGGGGGGGGGGCGGGGACAGCAGCGCCCTAACAGTAACTCCGCTCCTGGCTATTCCATGGTTCGCGGACTGACCGGGGGCGGGGGACCAGCCAGCCGCCCCCTAACAGTAACTCCCTCCCCGGGCTATTCAGTGGTCCCGCGGACATATCACAATCAAAATAATTCAATCCGAGATTCCTTGGGGTGTGTAGGTAAACTACTTTATTGGAGCAAGCCAAACTGGAAAAAATCCATGAAAGAAAACTTCATTCCTTGTTAACTTTGTTTGAGCCTGGCTTGATCGTGTGGCCTATAAGTAAAACAACACACACACACAACAACACCCACACACATAATATATAGATATATAATATATTATATATATTTTTTTCTGGTATCTTGCTGACATGGTACAGTACTTTCTATGTCTTTTATCATGCAATGCACAGTACTCCTGTGCAGTTATGACAAAAACAAAAGATGCTTTTTTATAATCTCCTCACGTGAGGAAGGAAGCCAAAGTCAGCTGTTTTTGTTTGTTGTTGTTTTCTTTTATACACTGTTTTTTATTGCGGGTCTCGGGTTATGTCCGGATTCTCCGCGCGTGAAATCTCGTGATCTCGCGTGAATACGCCAGCTCGCTCCGCCCTGCCAGTTCGCGGGCTGAGCCGCGGCCGATGTGGGAGTTGACGCACGGGCCAAAGTACCGTTCGCTTCCCCCGTTGCGCGTTTACCGTTTCCGCAGTTCGGTGTGAGTCCTGTGTTAGTCCATTTTTCCTGTTATAGTTTAGTCAGATCTGCCACATCCAATATGGCGGAATCGCCACCGACGACCACACGCTCCAATGCGGCCGTCTTATGTAGATATGTCTATGTATATATGTCCCCTATGGAAGAAACAGGTGTGTGAACGGTACACTACTGGCTGTTACACACGACACGAACCAATTTTCCATGATTGAATTACGGTTTTTATTATCATCCTTTTGTGTACATGTTTTTTTGGATTATGCAGTAATTCACCGCATGCTTTAGGGCAGGTGAGCGCACGAAGCACCTCTTTACATATTGTCCATTGTCATGTTGTCACACGAAAAGTCACTTACATTTTGATACATGCAACAATAGCCATTAAAAAGGGCCATTATGGCGACAAGTAGTACAGAGGTCCAAGGAAAAAACATTTGACATTGAAGACAAACAGTAGAAATAAAAATGAAAAGAGAAGAAAATGTCATTAAAAACATTTAATAATGCCCCAACGAACAGCAAATTGGAAGACAACTTAAAACATTGACCGAATCACAGGATTATAATAAACATTTCTTTAAAAGAGCCCCACCCCCTCAAATTACTGAGGCAGCCCGAAATTTGTGCATATACTGGTCTAATACAACATAACAAGTTTTTCAGACAGCTCCTTACGAAAGTATATAGAATCACAACACGGTGAGTGTCTGACAATCCAAGCCCAATCCAGTAAGGGGATTCCGTGGTGATTTTTTCCAGTTTGATGATTTTTTATGGAATCGCCACGCCCAACACCTTTTTCTTTAAAATTTCCCATAATTTTGATAACTTTTACTCAGGAAGTCTATGTGAACACACCTTAACCCAAGTTTTGAAAGTGGAATTGGATACAATCCCAGGAGGAGTTTTTGTCAAACATGAACCCCTTGTTCCACCAGCCCAGAACAGCAAAAATGAACGAATTCATAGAGCGCCCACGCCCCACAGCGATTCCCCAAAATTCATTTGTTTTATAACTTTTACTCAGGAGTCTAGGTTGAAACACACTTACCAAGTTGAAGTGAATTGATACATCCCCTAGGAGAGTTCGTTCAACAGACCCCCTTGTCAACCAGCCCAGAACAGCAAAAATGAACGATTTTCATAGAAGCCGCCCCCCACCGCCCACAACCATTTTTTCCCCAAGAATTCATCAATTTTGATACTTTTTAATCAGGAAAGTTAATTTGGAACAGACCTACCCAAGTTTGAAAGTGAAATTGGATACAATCCCCCTAAGGAAGGAGTTCGGTTTTCAAACAAATGACGCCCTTGGTCAACCAGCCCAGAACAGCAAAAAATGACGATTTGTTCCATAGACGCCACGCCCCAACCCATTTTCTCCCAAGGAAGTCATCATTTTTGAAAAACTTTTACTCAGGAAGTATATTTGAACAGACCTACCAAGTTTGAAGGAATTGGATAAACAATCCCTTAGAAGGAGTGTGTTCAAACAGACCCCTTTTGTCAACCCAGCTCGAACAGCAAAAAAATGACGATTTTCATAGAGCGCCACGCCCACAAACATTTTTTTCCCAAGATTCATCAATTTTTGAAATAACGTTTAACTCAGGAAGTCGATGTGAATACTCCTACCAGGTTTTGAGTGAATGGATACAATCCCCCTAGTGAGGAGTTCGTTTTCAAAACATGACCCCTTGTCAAACAGGCCCGAAAACAACAGGAAATGGCGATTTTTTCATTTTATTAAATATTCTCGCTTCCGTTTCCATTGTGGCTTTTGCTCCAA
>NW_020858151.1:0-952 GCF_000972845.2 Larimichthys crocea | reverse complement strand
GGGTAGCACGGTAGTGCAGTGGTTAGCAGTGTCGCCTCACAGTGGTCAGGTTCCTGGTTTAAACCTCAGCTGGAGCCTGTCTGTGTGGCGTTTTCACGTCTGTGGGTTCTCTCCGCTTCCTCCCACATTCTAAAGACATGACCATAACAGGTTAATTGGTGACCATAGATGTGTATGTGAGTGTGAATGGTTGTTTGTCTCTGTCTCTATTATCTCTGTTGTCCGGTGTACCCGCCTCTCACCCAAAGACAGCTGGGATAGGTTTCAGCCCCACCGTGACCCTGATGATGATAAGCAGTTGCAGATAATGGGTGGATAATATAATATTTCGATTAACATTTGCTGTGTTGGATGGATTATCTCGCTAGAAAGACTCAGAAATAAAAACCATGAATGCATTTCTGGTAGTAAACAATATGACAAACTATCAATTCCTTGTCTATAGTATATATCGTTTTTATTCATATAGTAAACTTTTGTTCTCTTTGTCGTTTTTGTTCTGTGTTTTCCTTTTATGTTGTGCATGAGCCCCAACGTGGGCATTTTGATTTGTTCTGTCCAAATCTAGGACAAAAAGCCATCCATAACCTGCATTAATTCAAAGAAAAAAAAATAAAGCTTTTGATTTAGACAATTGAAGCATTAGCCATTGTCTTTTTCAAAACATATACACTGCACTGTGTAATTTTACAACTCAGTCATTATGAAAAACAAACGGTGGGTGATATGACTTGGGCTCAATTGTCTATTTGTAGCCTACTATAAAGCTGAGGCTCTTGAAAAGAGGTCAACTAGTTGATCACTGAAAACAATGAAGGGCAGGAATAACATTGGTCATTGCACAAATTTCCTTAAGCTATTACTCATAAGATGTCATAGGTCTTTACATTTTATTGTGTACTATATAGGGATGCAAATGATCAGTTCATTCATTAATCATTAGTTGATTGAC
>NW_020858150.1:0-866 GCF_000972845.2 Larimichthys crocea | reverse complement strand
CAGCTCAGGATCTTTTTATTTTTATATTTAGCATTCAGCCTGGACCGACCTCTCAGCCTGCATATCACATCAATGTCCGCACACGTGTTGACCCAGTCCTGATTCAAACGGCCTCCATAATGACTGAACAGATTTCAAGACAGCGCCACTTTTTTTTTTTGTGTACACCTGAGTGACAATGCTGCCATCTTACGTCCAAAAGTAAGTAACTACAACTTATTTTGGACAGGTTTCAGCAACTTTGATGTTCAACATGTAAACCTTTGGGACAACATGTGGATTACTCAATGATTCAATTTTTTATCCAGCGAATTAGTCAGTATATGTAGGCTAAGAAGCTTTGCTGCCATATGATAGAATCTGCTAAGACTTTGCCACAGCTTGTACTTACAAGTGTTCAGCTGCCTCTCTCTGTTATCAAACATCATCTTCAGTGACCCTGAGCTTCTCCTCCAGATACGATCACACAGCACTGGCACTATTCCTGAGATCAGCACTGAATACATTAGACACAACACTGAAACTTTCACTACACTATCATTTTACCGAGTCACTTAAGTTAAAATGCTGCTAATTATGAACATATAGCGGATAATTTATTAACGAATACAACTGGACTTGGCGCGTGCTCGCAGGGTGAGACACTAACCTGTTTCAAGCGTGACTCAACTTGTTTCAGGAGTTTGCGATAACATCGGAAGCACACCTTTAAAAAAAAAAAATCACACAAAATGAACGGAGACATATCACAGCCATTGTTTACAATTTTATTATTGTTATTGTTTTCTCGTCGTCAGATAAAAGCAGTAGAGAGGAGCAGTAATAATAATAATAATAATAGTAATAATAATAATAATAATAACAAT
>NW_020858149.1:0-654 GCF_000972845.2 Larimichthys crocea | reverse complement strand
ACCTAGCAACAGTAACTAAGGGGGGTGGGGCTCGGAGAAAGGTCAATTGTGCTACTATAATGCATAAAGTTAGTTGTTTGTTGATTTTTGTGGGCATATTCAGATGGGTGTAGGTCTTATAAATCCCTGACCCATGCATCACTTTGCCTCTGTTTTATCTTTTTGTGGGAACAGCCCACCACTAAACATTTTAGTCATGTCTTGTCAACATGAATAAAACCTACATTTATCAAAGATCTTGAGCTTGTCATCAACTCATCTTCATCATAGAAAAAAGGTAGTTGTGGTGGGTCAGGCGATAAAGATAAAAGATCTCGTTTTTTTATTATATAATTTTGAAGTGTTTTTGCTAGAAACTTCAAATCCAACACATTACAACATGAGCAGTAAATTGAAGTACAACAGGTGTAGATTTATTTTGAGATTTTCACACTGGTGATTTGTTTTGTTTTTTAGCATTTTTAGCTTGTGGGATAAACCGGACCTCCCGGAGGAAAACCTGTGAATTCACAGGAGATCTTACAGTGATGATCGTGATATTTCAGAAGTGCCACTGATTTTTTTTCAGCATTTTGAGCTTCAGGGATCCCGGAGAAAATCCATAGCAGACACAGGGAGAGGTTCCATTGTGCTGTCCGAATGACGTCTGATGTA
>NW_020858148.1:0-510 GCF_000972845.2 Larimichthys crocea | reverse complement strand
GGTAAGCCGAAGACGATACTCCCCAGTTGAAGCCTTGTGAGAAAGTGCCGTAGTGATAGAGTTTTCTCTGAAAATTGGTTAGGCTGGAGAATTTTCTCCAGACATTCTTTGCTTGTGATGGCACTGTGGAAGGTGGCATTGAGGGAAGTTTATTTGATGCTATGTTGTTCACCTCTGGTACCTTAAAGTACTGTTTTCTGGAGGCAAAACCATTTTTGTCAATAACTTTGGTGTAAAAGTAGGCAGACTGCTTTGGAGTCCTGGGTCTGTCAGGCAGGTCAAAGTTGACATGGTGCAATCCAAAACGTTTACTGTAGCCTTGCGGACCTTCAAAGCCATCCATTAAAGACTGGACAGTAAACCGCTGCACATTTACTCCATCCAAATGTATAGCTGTTGAGAGAAGAGACAAATGATGTTTAAAGTATAAATACAGGTATATGAAATTAGAAATGTATTACTTAAGCAATCATTTTCAACACTATACCTTTCAGGGCCTCATTGATGTAA
>NW_020858147.1:0-598 GCF_000972845.2 Larimichthys crocea | reverse complement strand
CATTGTTTGTAGTTTTAAGGGTAAATGGTTAAATTACTGCCAAAATATGCTAGAGTTATTGCAATTTTATACAAAATTAGGGTGCTTTCACACATACTGATGCAGTCCGGGGGTCCATACCAGAAGTGAAAATGATACATTCTATCATTCTTAAGTAAGTGCGGTCCGTGTTCACATATGCTTTTTTTATGCTGGTCCAAACGCCGCATCAACTGAGCGTTATGTTTCCATGACGATTGTGTGGTCGCATACGTCATGTACGTAATGTGACTCCCGTGGCCAGGTAAATGATGGAGCCACGGAGAGCAGTCGCGCCAGGCAGTTGGTTGCCTGGAGTGCGGCTGCATTCACACAGCAAACGGACTGCACCAGAGTTCGACTGGAGCCGTACCGAGACCACCCCTTCAGACCGATCTCGGTACAGCCGTTTTAGACTGTACCAGAGAGCGACTGTTGCATTCACACTGACCCACCTGCACCGTACTTGGACCTAAGTGCTGCCTGTGTGTATATATATATATATTTCTCTATATCTCTCCATATCTCTCCATCTGTGGACATGTGTCATTAATTCAAACTTCCCCGGAGTTTCTGTCTC
>NW_020858146.1:0-831 GCF_000972845.2 Larimichthys crocea | reverse complement strand
TAAGGTGTTATATTGCACTGTAGTTGTTTAAATACTGTTTGTTTACAGATAAAAAGAGTTAAAAGGAGAAATATGCTGCAGTTAAAAAAAGATATATAGTAAATAAAGAAGCTGTTTAAAAATATAAATAGGTGCATTTATATTAAAACATCAGTTCATGATAAAGTACAAAATTTCTAAAGAAATTTTGAGTGTGCCTGACTCTGGCCCCGTCGCCCCCATACATTATTACTGACACTGCTCAGCAAATTCAGTACTAGAGTGATGAGTGGGCTGTTGCCAGGGTCTGTATTCAAAAAGCACACCTCAAATAGTCATTTTTAACATGTTTATTTAGACACAAGACCAGCTAGCGCTTACATGCTAGCAATTACCGTTAGCATGTTAACATTAGCATGTTAGCGCTTATGCACTAGCAATTAGCATTAGCATGTTAGCATCAGCAATTACCATTAGCATGTTAATTTTCAAGTCTGTGTTCTACCTATATATGCAAAAGTGGAAATCGAGAAAACTGGTTGTCTCATACAGTTTTCGAATCACATGCTCGTATTACACCTACAATACTCATGGTGATTCATGATAATTAGTTGGAATGTGTTAGAATTAGTTTTATTAACAAACATTGTCAGTGGTGAGTTTAAAATGTGTCAGTACAATAGAATAAAATCTCATTAAAACAGTCAAAGTGATTAATTGTTTGGTTACTTAATCTGTTACACATCTTTTCATTTTTTTATGATAACACAATAGTGTAACAAATATTTGAAAACCAGTCTGGCAACTTCTATATATCAACTTCTATAAGTTCAAGGATCTTATTTGGAACAT
>NW_020858145.1:0-592 GCF_000972845.2 Larimichthys crocea | reverse complement strand
AAAATACTTAATTAATATATAAATAGATATAAAAACATTTTTCACTTTCATACAAAAATGAATGAAAAGACACACCATGTGCTCAATAATTTACTAACCAATTATAGATTCTTCACAGGAGTTATAGTTGATAACAAATACATTATCTCTGCTTTCAACTGCATTATTGTGTGTTATAGTCTGTTATAAACTAATATCACCAAAACTAAGTTATTACTGTGTTATTTACTGTTATATAACTGTAACATTTTGAGGCATTCTCACTGGTTTACTGTCCACCATTAAGTCATTTTACATGACAGAATGACACAGCTTCAGTGGAGCCATATCAGCATCTTTGCACCTCCCATACACACGCACTCAAACTTACTGGGTGGCCCCAAAGCTGAGATGGCCATGACATCTCTGAGGGGTGGGAGTGGAGATGATTGCATAATACTCTACAACATCTGACCAATAACTGTTAACACTTTCTGACCTTCTGTCTATTTGCTGGTTTGAAGTTCGTCCTCAGTGCAGGTCAACCGGTGAGCTTCTGACTGTTATTATTTATGTATATTTATTAATATTATGATTAATATTATGATTATTA
>NW_020858144.1:0-830 GCF_000972845.2 Larimichthys crocea | reverse complement strand
TGCCAACGCCTACATTACCACAACATGGCAACGCTATGATGCTATGCAGGAAATCTGCCCATGCAAGTTTACTGTCATTTGGGACACAGTTGAACGAAAAATGCTCAGCAAGGGATATGCAATTCATACGATTTGTAATTAAAGCAACATTATGTAACTTCTGCAAATTTGTGGCCACAACTGACTGAGATAATACTAACTGCAAAATTACTGTCAAACTTCAAGCAACGTCTGCAAGTTGACTGTCATTACTGTGCATTATACAACAATGCACAAGTGTTAAGATTAGCTGCATTAGCGGATATACATCAAGCCAAGACTGTAGCAGTAAAAGCTTTCAGTTTATTGAATTAAAGCATGTTTTTTTTATTACTTTGTTAATTCATCATTTCTTAAAAAGTGACATTGTGTTATTTCTTCTTAAAGGATGCAATAAGCTGCAGATTACCTCTGTGTATGTGCACAGTGTACAAGCAAAGCAGATTTGTTGTTGTCATCAGTGTCGACAGTGGTCGAGCCAGTTATGCGGTGTTCCACTCAGTTTACATTACCTGCTGGTGTCAGCCAATCCAGTGATGTTAAGTTTGAAATAGTTTCACTTTAGTGAGGTTTATGTGATGAATATATAAAACACACACATATACTATAATGTATTTCTTTTATATCCCAATAAACTTTAAAAACATGTTGTATTTATGTGAAACCAACTCCTCCTTAATGAAACTGAATCAAAGTCCAAAAGTTAAAAAAGTTTCCTCGACTTATTAGCCTTCAAACTTATGAAACCAGGTTTGTGTGTATGTGTATAAGTGGGCTTGTGTGTGGCTGTG
>NW_020858143.1:0-5100 GCF_000972845.2 Larimichthys crocea | reverse complement strand
TATAGAGTGAGACATCTACATATTACATTATTTTAACAATATGCAAATTTCTCCAGGGTGCTTTGATGAGTTTAATGTAATTAACCCATTTTACTCCACATATTTTCTTGATCTATCTCTGATCAGGGACTGCCACCAGCTGGGCCTCCAGACCAACTTTGACCACCTCCGCTTTCTTAAGTTTGCCAGGGTGTGTGAGGTAGACGGGTGGAGGCAGATCTGCGTTAGAGACAAGGTGCTGACAACATTACTTTTGCCTTTTTATCAGATTTTGAGAAGACTGATTCTGACTAAACTATACTCTCAACAGGAGGAAGATAATATGACTGAAATGTTCCACACAAGGTACTGCCTCCACAGAAGAGCATGTAAGCACAAAGTAACCGACATCATACAGAGGATGTAAGTACCTCCACTTCCAGCACGTCTAACAAATTTAGCTTTGTCTGATGTAACGTAAATGTTTCTGAAAAGTAATATGTTGGATTGTATGATTATCCAGGATGCGCAGATGTCCTTTTAAGAATGACAAGCCAATGAAGATTGAAGCTCAGGAGGGAAGCTTTCACATCTCCACAGCCATAGATAGTACATGGAGGGCCTACACCAAGCTGACAGGTCTGTAGATACCACTGAGTGCAGTTAGCTTTGTTTTTTGTTTGTTCACATCAATAGTAACATAAAGCCTTTATTATCATTCAATCATAAATCCAGCTTTATATATGAATTTGAGTAACAAACATTTATTTCCATTAGGTGTCCATCATCCACCTGTTTTTATATTATACACATTTTCAATTTATGCATACAATTTTTTAAATAACAAATACCAGATCCTGTATAAGTTGTAATGAGTGATAAATATACATGCCAGATTCAGACAGTTGTAGTCAAACATGTTTAGATTTTTTCATGTATAAGAACAAATTAATAAAGTGGTTTTCATCACAGTTGTATTGCCTCTCAGTTTGCAGTGTCAATTATGTAGTTTGGAAAACTATGAATGATTTTGTGACCTTCTCTATTCTTCCTGTAGATAATGTGTTTGAACAAATCCTCAACTCCACCTCCAAGGAGCTGGCTGAGGCAAGGCAGATTCTAGAGAAGGTCACCTCTCGGGACCTCTACAAGTTTCTGGGCGAAATGCATGAGGAGACCACCATGGTGTGTACTGATGTCTTTGCGAGGCTGAATTGCCTTAGACACCTGTTTGACACATTATCTATTTCACTGTCATAACAAAGCTGGATGTCATTGCTTGTTTCTGTTTCTTTCCTAGATATTTAATTGGATGTGATAGCAGTGTGAGTATCCACACTAGTGTTTCCAGGTCATTTAAATAGAAAATTCTGACCATGACTAAACAGTGAAAAATAAAAATGGCTAAATCAACCAACAATCAATCAAAATAAAACTGCACAATTAACTTTGTATGGCTAACTTTGAAAAACACTGAGCGAGATGAATTCATCTCTATCTCTCTGCTAGAGGTGCAAAGGTATGCTCAGGGTGGCCTAAGCGTGTCATCAAGCCACTCTTTAGGACCGCCCAAAAAATCCTGGCTGATGAAAAACTGTTTTAACATCCAACTCCACATTTCAGTAATATATCATTCAAAGTCTTTTCACATGTTTTCAGCAACTATTTTCCAACATATTTAATGTATTTTGAAAGAAATCTTGGAATGCCTTTACACAGACTTTAACATTAGGGATCAGAGAAAATCAGACATAACAAAGCTGTTACTTTGTCAAGGGTCAGCCCATTGAACCTAACTATGATGACTCCTTAATTCTACGCTCTCATCTCTGACCAGAGTAAAAGCTTGGTGTTTACACCCCCAGTAAAGGGGTTTTGGAATGTCGTCATCAAACTGGCCTCCAACACTCTCAGAGGCAGTGTTTGGGCCTGGTCTTCCCATGTTCACTAGGAGGCTGCTGAGCCCAGTTCCATTGTCAGCTTTGTTCACTAGGAGGCTGCTGAGCCCAGTTCCATTGTCAGCTTGCGTGGCTCTGGATTTGGTGGCCATTCAGATGCTTTGTGGAGAAATTGCTGAAATCAATGATCAGTTATTAGGTCACGAGGGAAGAAAGTGTCCAGGAGCCTCTGATATCTTATGCTGTAATATTTATTGAAACTTGACAAAGGAGAAATAGAGACTCTCTCAAAGTACATCAAAAGTCACATTATCCCGAACTCATGCTGGTGGTCAGACTTTAAACATCTACAGATAACACAACATTCTCTTTGACTAATTATGAGCATATAGTATTCTTCTCCCATGTTTTACTCTTTCTTCTCCTTCCCTTTGAAGGCGATTAGTGATATGAAAAAGGAACTGGCTAAAGCACTTCCTCCAAGGAACACTGCAAATGAGCTGAAACCAGAGGACTTTGTTGTTATGGTCAGTTTTTAGTCTAATTGCTTTCTTAAAATCTTGATCATTATTTCATTTGTATGATGTTGCCTTCCTCAGTTGTGGCATAATTTACTTATGAATATAAAAAACATGCATATTTCTTGGTCTTGTAGGAAATTTAAAGAGGCTTAGGTGATGATGCAGCCAAGGACCCAATTGATGAGATGAATTTCCTATCAGCAAGGGGGGAGGATCCTTTACCAGGTTGGCGACGTACAGAGGTGGAAGGTCCAGAACTACAAGGACACCCCAATTTTACTTAAGTCTTTATTTGCAGGGTGTCTTGGTCATGTGTATTTCTGAGCGTAATTCACCTCGTGACATGTTCATAGTTTTCCAGCCTCTAATAGGCATGTCAGGCGGAGTAGGCTCGCAGCGTGTAAGGTGTCCCGGATACGCCACAAGTGTTCCTTTGAGACGAAGACGAATCAGTTTTACGCTAAGACGACTGGCATGACAACCGTTTCAAGACAAGGAGCAAGGCGTGACTTTTGCGGAGATGGTCAGGCCGCACGGATTTTCCACGAATACCACCTCCACAGCTAGATGAGTTGAATTGATAGCTACCTTGTGCTTTATACACTATCGTATTCTGTAAAATAAAACGGGTAGTAGTAGGAACCTTTAAGGCCTGAGTTGAAGAAGAAATCAGTTGTACTAAATTGGCAGTGATCAATATCACGACGGGATGTTTTGAGGGCCACCAAAAGACAAATCCGTTCGATCCCCCTATTTTCAACTTAGAAAATGAGATGGTTGATTAACGAATCACTTTATCTTACGTCCGCCTAAGGCTTTGCTACTAGTAATCATCTGTCACTCTGCATGATCTGTTTAAAATGGCTTATTACCCAACATAAAATGCGCTCCTGATGGTGAACTGACCGTACTTGTCTGCACTGTCTTTGGACACCCCCTAGAAGATCGGCGAGCAGCCGGCCCTACGCCCGATAGCCGGAACAGAAGACGAAGGGGAGAAGACGTTTACTCATGATCAGCCAGATCAATGTTTCCGTTCCGAACTTCCTTCGGCCTCCACCCCCCCCCTCTAGCACCCGTGTTTCTCGCTTCCGCCTTTGTCCTTTTATTGCTTCGTTTGCTTTCTCTCCTCACATTGTTCAAACACTTTACTTCTTAGGTAGTCAGTTACTTTGAGCAACGCTTTTATTATTTGACACAATTTTCCCGGATACCACAAATGATATACACAAGATCTATTTACTATTTTTGGTTGTGCGGGATTTCAGATCTTTATGCTGTTTGTTTTTGTGTTTATTTGTGATTAATGTGTGGAACTTGCCCTCTCTTTCGGAGTTGGGCGTATGGTCTGTTTTTTGTCTGTTTGTTTGTTTTTTGCGTGATGACTTTATTGATAATCAGTACTTCTAGTACTTCGTCATCTGCATGTTTCCACTTCTTCCCCCTTCATTCTTTCGCATTGATTCATAATGTTAGTGAGCCCCTATGCCTTCATTTGTTTCCTTCCCATCTCTCTTTGAGCAACAAGCAGTGCTAGAATCACTCCTGTATATGTCTGTGGTGATGTGTTGTGTCTATTATTGCCCCACTCGACTTATCTGTTGATTTACTATGGCAGTAGTATCATTCATTCATCTATCTAACTCGTGTAAAGACCCCAACTTGCATGTACACCTTGTCGCTTGACGCGTGTCTGCTTCTCCACTCTTTTTTAGGTTTGGAGAAGAATATGTTTCAAATTATTATATGCTGTTGTTTTATGCATCTTTGAACTTACTGTGGGTATCCAGTTAACATGGATAATAGGCAATACTACACAAGTGATTATGCTGTATGTCATGAGCTCGGTTCTACGAGTCTTGATGAGCAAAGTGAAATTAAGACATTTCATGGTCGAGGTGGCTTGGCTAAAGAAAGTTTTATGAGTTTTTCAGTTTCTTTGTTTAGTGGTAGTTTGAGTGGTTGGTTGGTCCTTTCCTCACCTCCTACCGGAATGTATGATCCACAAGATTATCACTATCAAGTTTAACGTTTTTTTCATTTTTAAAACAGTTCGATAATTTTGTACTTCAATGTGTGTTGGAATTGTTTTAGTTGGGTAGGCAGAAGGAGGAATGGAGTTTATTGGGATCGATTTTTGTCTTATGATTAAATTGAGATGTATATAGGTTACTTGGCAAACGTGGTGGTGGCTCTAAAAGGGTTGCGAAAGCGTACTTTGTAAATAACCATCTATAATATCATCTTGATCATCTATTACTGGTGATAGACATGGGGTATAACGACAAACTTGATGCGTAGTCACGTTATTGCAGAATTGGGTAAAGTATTAGTATATCTGATCATAGTAAGGGGCTATATAGAAGGGAGATGAAGAACTGATGAGGTTATTCCCCCCTTTAACTGTATCATATTCAATAAGGTGTGTTCTGTAATCTATTTGAAATCAAGTTTTTTCTTTTTTCCCCCTTGTCCTTGTGTTCACACAGGGGCGTATAAGAGATTCGGCCCAGTTTTCCGCACAAGGTATGGGCCATGTCATGACCTAAGTTTCAGAACTATGCAACTTACGCCGCAAATGGTCTACATCTGCCGTACTTACCATAGTAGACTGTATTAGCCCAACCTGATATGTGAAAAGACTGGTCCCCCTAACGCTAGACGTTGTAAAGGGGGAATGCAGTGCAGGCAATTTGAATGAA
>NW_020858142.1:0-53443 GCF_000972845.2 Larimichthys crocea | reverse complement strand
TTGCTGTCGCCACAATTTACAACGTACAACTTTAATGTTGTCTTGTCCATTTACTACTGCATTTTTTATTAAATTAGAGTCTTTTGATTACTGTCTTGTGCGTTTTATTTTGTTTTTTATTTTCTATTTAGCATTTTTTATATTTTATTCTCTTGGCTCTTTAGTAACAGAAAGTTACAGTGTATCTCTGGAATGTTTAATTATATGCTGTTCGTTTTACACTTTTTTCTTAGAATGTAGAAAACCATTTAAATTGCCTTGTTTTGAATGTGTAATAAAATAAAACAATAAAATAAACTGGCCTCGTGACTGTTGTTACTGCTCCACAACTCATTAATTTGTTCGCGCCTCTCATCCTCTCATCCATCCGCCGAAAAAAAAACATAACCACCGTTATTCTAGAAAACTCCCGTAGCGCTATAGAAATGCCGTCTACTGTCAGTCTGGCTGTTTGTGTTTTATCAAATATTTAATTATTGATGATCAGGAGGAGAACTAGAATAGCGAGAGAGAGAGAGAAAGGGGAAGATGTTGCTCTTCTAGACTAGCAGACGTCGTCAAATTGTGGTGATAGCATTCTTTTTAGCGCCTTTTTAATTAGAGTAGATATCATTTTCTTTAATTAATTCAATAAACTATCCTCCGTCAAACTACACCCCCCGCTGGAGCTGAGAATAGAGCCAATTGGTTTCATAGCCTACCACAGTGCTTTGTCAAACAGCTTTTAGTCACACACTGTACTAACCATCATTAATAAATGGCGAATTAAGCTTTACTTATTAAACGATCTATGTACATTTTCTAGATAAAGCTGCAACCATCTTTATTAGTTTAATATTGATTTACCATTTATCAATGATAGTTGCATCTTTCTACAACCAATAATGTTTATAAATGATTTACAAAACATTATCATGGATAAACAATAAAGGCTTTTGTCTCACTTTTATCAATATAATTTTAATGATGTAATTATAACAGTTACCCCTCAGAGTGTGATTGTATTGTCATAACTTTTTTACACATCATTTCATGACACCATGTTATCAGTTTTAATTTTCTTACAGTGTGGTCACCCATCTCAGTACTGTTGCCTGAACCGTCACGTCCCCGTCTTGGTCATCTATTTTGATGGTAGTGAGAGTGACCTGCGCCCAGACTTCCGCCTTTCAAGACCAACTGTTGCCCACCTTATCCGCTCCTTTGCTCTCCACTAGACCACGGCTGGGGTCATGACCTGGAGGTTTTGGTCTTCCTCTTCTGGATGGCAGCGCACATCATACCGTGTCGTGTCCAGAGCTTTGCCATCCCCGATCAAACGGTCCATGACATCATCCACAGGGTCACCGAAAAAGTCCTCAGGCTGAAGAACAGGCTGATCTTTTTCCCTCAGCTGATCAGCTCCAAACAACCGGGGCAGGGTTCGAACGTTTGGCTGGATCTGCAGCGTTTGCCAGGGTTGTGGGCGTATTGACGGCTGCCACATCCGCATTAAGCCACCAAGTGCTGATGCCCAATTTTATTTAACAGAAAGTTGTTTCACTCTATCCAACTCCAAGCAGGTGTGACCACCAGTGCCAGTTTCTGGACATATTTTGTGGCTACCCTGGCTCTGTCCATGACGCCAGAGTTTTAAAGAACAGCCCCCTTTATGTCCAGAAATTATACCCACCTGAAGGCTTCCAGATTCTTGGAGATGGTGGGTATCCCTGCACCTCAGAACCACTCGCCCTCATCACCCCTTACAGGGAGCCTGTCAGAAACCCTGTTGAGGCCAGATTTAACAGGCACCACGCCAAGGCCCGTTCCGTGGTTGAGAGGGCATTTGGCATCATGAAGGCCAGTGGCGCTCCATTTTTTCAAGGCCTTAGAGGGAAGCCACAATTTGCCGTCAAGTGATAGCTGCTGTGCAATTCCCACAATCTCTGCCTAAAGGTGGAGATATTCTGGAGCCTGTGGAGGAGGCCAGCTGGGTCGGATGATGGCGGAGATCAGGTCCAGCCAGATTTGGCGGGTGGAGAACGGCTGCGTGGTCGCATTGCTGCTGCTGTTTCAGCGCCACTTAACAATCCTCCAGCTCTGCAAGACCACAATTATTAAGAGACAAGAAAGAAATAAATCAAATCACAATCAATGTTTAGATGTTCTCTCTCTCTCTCTTCTCACAAATTTTATTCTCTTTTCTCTAACCTAATTTCACCTGTCACTCTCCTCTGCCCTCTTATCTTCTCTTGGTTCAAGTTGTAATTCATGTAAATAGTTTCAGTACCCTTTGATCTGTTTTATATGTTCTCTGTTTTATATGTTCTCTGTAATTTTGTTTTTGTTCAAATGTTCATGTTATAATTTGTAGTTAAGTTGTAAAGAACTGTATTTCAATTGAAAACAAAGTGAGACATGTATTTCTTTTGTTATTTATTAATCTAATTTACATTTTCTCTACTATTTTTTCAAGGAGGTTCAAAAGCCTCTCCTTCCTGTCCTCCTCCCTTTTCTCCCTCTCCTCTGCCCTCTTCTCCTGCCTCTCCAACAGTTCTAAAACTGGGTCACGCCGCTGTCGCTTTGGTGGAGCTGGCTCTTCAGACTCCTGCTCAGCACCCTGACACTCTGGCTCTGGGGAATCAGGGGAAGCTGATGCTGAGACTGGTGGGGTCTCCCCCCAGGCTGAGGCAATAAGACAAGGAGGTCGAATAGAAGGCCTCCCACCTATTGCCTCATCCGAGGGAGAACAACTTCTAATCCCTGGCAGTGGACTCCCCTGACTCAGTGCCACTCCTGTTGGTGGCTTCCTCAGCTCCTGCACACATTGCAATATACACCACATTTGATGTGATATTACTGTAGTGTTCGTTTATAATGCTAACACGGCAAAGAAATATACAAGGTTAAAGTCACTGTACTTTCATCTATGCTTTCACAAAATAGAGCTGTAGTTAATTATGACGCATCCTAACCTTGTATGTTTTTTTTTAGGTTTTCCCACTTTTTGCCGCCTGGGCAGGGGTCACACCACCCGTCAGCCCCATTCTTTCAGATAGCTCTGAAAAATACAACACGTACAGATGATAAAAAACAACAACATTAACAATCATTAATGCTGTCATGTCAAATGCCTTGATATTAGTCAAAAGTCCGTGTCATTTTACAGTTGTTCTCAGTTTTCATCTTATAAGATACACTCACTGTTCAGAAGAATGAAGTAACTTTTACTCACTCCCAACCGGCTGCGGAGGGCGAAGCGTTTTCCTGAAAAAGGCGATCATTTTTCTTTTCTCGGCGGATTAAACCTGCCACATCGTCGTCGGTCCCTGCGAGATTACAATAAATTAACAAGATTCTTCCGTGCTTATTTGACACTTGAATTTAATAAGCTGACATTACTTATGAATTATAATACACTGTAAGAAGTCTTTCAGTGGTATTGTCCATTTTACTTCATTTTTTAAAATATATTTATCCCAATAAATCAATTTATTTTTCTTTTTTTTTTTTGAGTTATCTATAAGTAAAAAGTGTGAATATTTTCGTAACTTACTTACTTTAAGTGATAAAATTAATTTATTGGACTTCAACATAAATTGATTTGACTAAACACAGTTTAAACGTTTATATCAGACGTAAAAACTTCACGACCCGCCCACCTGCACGCAGCTAACGTACGGAAGACGAAAGCCCGGCAGGCCTCACTGTGGATGTTCCTGACCTGAAGACCCCTTTCTTCACGGGGAGGAGGAAACACTTTACGGAACTCATGTAAGTAACAATTTATATGTTTAAAAGTCAGATTTTGCCGAATTGAAATGATACATTTGCCAATTTGCAAAAGCAGCGCTCAACTATTTTATTTGTGTTACTTTTCCCGGGTCTGACCGCAATTTCACATGTGCTGTTACCTCCAACAGCTATTAACTTAACCAAAAACCCACTGTTTATTACCTGTGCAGTTTATAATTAGCGTTTTTATTACGTGGTAGTTAACATTTTAAGATAAAGTGACTTGTACAAAAACGTACACACGACCGTCACAGCCCACACACCCACACACACACACACACACACAACACACCGAGCCCGGCGTAATGTTGATGTTAAGTTGTGATATCGACTCGTCTTGTGTTTTATTTCGAAATGATACTGAAGTGTGTTATCGTTGATTCTGTGTCGGTTTCCTGTCTGGTTTGATCCGCTATGTTGAGCTTCACACCAATTTAGCAACGGCTCCGTTAAAAATAGAAACTACATTGTACATTAGCGCGATATCAGCGCATTTACTGTCCACTACCCGTCCATGCGCCCCCGTGTGTGTGTGTACACGTGTGTACATTGTGTTGAGACAAGGAAATGGATTTATTTAAGAGATGGCACCCCAATGACCTCACACGTGTCACCAAATCAGACATCCTAGAGCGCCTGGCTGAGGCTATGTTTACCTACACAGCTTACCCAAATGATGCCCAGAGATCTTCGGTGGCACAAGCACTAGTAGAGAAGCATCCTGCTTGAAGGAGCCCGGATCTTTTAATGAACTTACACGGGACTTACACGGACTCACACCGAACGCGGAACGGAAGCGGAACGGTACTTTGCCCGGCGCTCAACTCACACCGGACGCGGATCAGCCGCGGAACGGCAGCGGATGCGAGCGGCCGTATTCACGCGATATGCACGAGATCACGCGACAATCCTGGACATACCGAGACCCGCCGATAAAACAGTGTATAAAGAAAACAAAACAACAAAACAGCTGCACTTTGCTTCTCGCGACATGGAGGAGATTATAAAAAGCATTGTTGTGTCATAAAAGATGTGTGTTTGTTCCACTTCAACATTAGTCTCTCGTTGAGACCCTTTGAGCGATCTTTGATCACCTGGTGCCACCGGTCGTGACGTCAGTGCTGGAAGTTGTAAAAGCTACTGAACTGAGTATTTGTTTTATTTTGAAAAGGGGCGGGGAGTTATTACTTAATTCAAGGCCCGGTTTCCTGTCTGGTGCACAGTGCTCTGTGAAATTTACGAGGTTTAGCCGCGGCTCGCGGAAGAAATAGAAACGAAATCGAAATCCTGCGGAATGCTGGCTGCGGAAGCCGCTTCTGGCGCTTCTGATCCGTCTCTGATCAGCGGCGGCGTGGTGTGAGTGCCTCTCATTGACTAGACTGGATTCTATTTGCTAACGGTGACCGCGGCGGTGCCGTCCCTTCCGTTCCGCGTCCGGTGTGGTGTGAGTTGGCCCTTATGCGTGGCAGCAAAGCCATAGCAAAGTACAAATCTGAAGTACAAATGTGGAACTATCGGACCAAAACGGAAAGCACTGGGAAGCCCTGAACTGCTAGTAAACTCACTGGTCACACAGTCAGAGGATGAGCGCGAAAGTAGCTCTAAAAATGTTCAAGAAAACCAAAGAGGGCAGAGGGCATTACTTGCCTAACCACCCTGGTGACATGCAACAGAATGTGAATGAAACAGGCTGGACCACGCTTGAGCATCTGCGACTTGACCTAATTGCAGCGACACAATGGACGTAATTACCGGCGACATGAGAAGTGTCCGAAAGTGTCCGAAAATTTTTTCTGTTGAGCTCACTATATAGTCCACTACATTTATTTCCCTATGTAGGGAGTAGGGAATGAGTGAGTGATTTCGGACACAGCCAGAGAAAATGCTGAGACCACCCCTCGAAAAGGAGGGATCTCTGGCCAAACCGTAATTCCAATCATTGAACCGAAATCAGTGGGGGCATCCTGTGCCCTTCCTGAACGTCGAAAATGTCCCGCCTTTTTAACATGGTAGTCTATGGGCTGTGGATGGGGGGTTGCTGCCGCATCTTTGTGTAAGACGACAAATTTTCCTAAGTTTCTATGTATAAACCGTGTCTGTAGTGGTGCATTTGAGGCCACGGCAGTCGAATACGTTTTATTTTTTCACTCATTTTTCTCCCTGCTCCTCACTCTAGCTGATGATGTCATCCACTCTAGCACAAACATTCCGCCACATACACACCCATTATAAACCCAGAAATTTGACTAAAAACCTGCTCAAATTTGAGCCTAAAAAGTTTAAAAACGGTAAAAGCTGTCGATGAGTGTAGTGAATCCCTGAAGAGAAGGCAAGTGTACCCACGTTTTAAAGTTTAAATGAAGTCTCTCGGTGAAAGTATGCCAGAGCAGTTCATTGTTGAAAATGTCTGTTGAAATGTATTTTTTTTCGGGCCTTCCCATTCATTCCCTATGGGAAATTTTTCGCAGTTTTTTACGCAAATCTCTTAGAAAAGTAATAGCACTCGATTCGGGATCAAGACGCACGTTTTGATATATAATTTGTTGGGGTCCTCTCACCGCTGCGGGCCGCATTCATGTTCGAAAAAGGGCGGAAAATGAATAATAATGCCATGAAACACGCAGAAGAACAATAGCTCCCAGAGCTTGCTAGCTCTGTGAGTAGTTGACGAGTGTCGTAGGCACTCGTCACTAATAATGCCATGAAACACGCAGAAGAACAATAGTGTCGTAGGCACACTAATAATAATTTTAATGCCATGAAACACGCAGAAGAATAATAGTTAACGAGTGTCAACTACTCCCAGAGCTTGCTAGCTCTGGGAGTAGTTGACGAGTCTCGTAGGCACTCGTCACTAATAAAGATGTAGGATAACATTAGTGTGGGAGCCCTTTTGGGCACCCACACCAATAATTAAGAAACAATAACAATATTGTGGGAGCCCTCATCGTGGAAGATCTATCAACAGCCTGTTGAATAGTTCTTTCTGCCATAACCTCAGTACCTGTGTCGCTATTGCTTGGTAACAAAATACATGATTACAACTAAAATGGTTCGGTGTGTTGGTATTGATGTAAAAGTGTGTATGAATGTGTGTGTTGATTTTTTTTGTTGTGTACAGGAAACAGAACCACAACACATCTCTTTCCCTTTCTTTCTTATCATTACATTATTACATTACATTGCATTTAGCAGACGCTTTTATCCAAAGCGACTTACAGAGGAGGACATAAGCTGAGAAAGGTTTAAGGAGCACAGAGTAGTTGTTAGTTTTGTTAGGCAGGGAAGCAAGCACAGAAAGGTTTTTACAAGTTTTTTAAAGGTCGAAAGGGATGTTGCTGTTCTAGTAGCCGTTGGTAGGTCATCCACCATTTGGGGACAACCAAGAGAAGAGTTTAGAGTGACCTCGCTTTGCGAGAGGCGAGGATACAACTAGACGGTTTGTATGGAGTGGAGTGTAGCGCCCTGGTCGGGCGTGAGCCTTTAGTAAGACGCTGAGATAGGCAGGGGCAGATCCTGAGATGGTTTTTGTAGGCTAGCGTCAGAGCTTTGTGTTTAATTCTGGCAGCTACAGGCAGCCAGTGCAGGTGCTGAAGAGTGGGGTGACGTGTGACCTTTTAGGCTGATTGAAAACCAGTCGCACTGCGGCATTCTGGACCATTTGCAAAGGTTTGATCACGCAAGCAGGTAGGCCAGCCAAGAGCGAGTTGCAATAATCGAGGCGGGAACTGACTGTAGCCTGTATCAGGAGCTGAGTGGCATATTGGGTCAGGTACGGTCTGATTTTTCTAATATTGTACAATGCATAGCGAGATGACCTTGCTACGGAGGAAATGTGCTCAGAGAGAGAAAAACGATCATCTAGTACGACGCCCAGGTTTTTAGCAGCATGGTTAGGGGTAATAGTGACAGTACCAATTTTCAGGTTGAAGTCATGGCAGATTGACTCATGGGCAGGGATGACCAGGAGTTCGGTTTTTGACAGATTAAACTGGAGATGGTGGTCTTCATCCAAGTTGAAGATCAGAGAGACAGGCGGAGATGCGTGCGGAGACCGTGGTGTCCGCCGGCTGGAACGACAGGTATAGCTGTGTGTCATTGGCATAGCAGTGGTAGGAGAAGCCGTGTGAGCGGATAACATGGGACAGCGAGGTGATGTAGATGGCAAACAGAAGGGGACCCAGCACCGACCCTGCGGCACCCCCCGTGGAGAGGGTATGAGTCGATGACAGACGACCTTGCCAAG
The DNA here is from genome assembly GCF_000972845.2 of Larimichthys crocea. Classification (NCBI taxonomy): domain Eukaryota; kingdom Metazoa; phylum Chordata; class Actinopteri; family Sciaenidae; genus Larimichthys; species Larimichthys crocea. The sequence goes on along the minus strand of NW_020858142.1, from coordinate 45,423 downwards.
ACACATTAAAGGAGCGTCCAGCGAGTGTAGGACTCGAGCCAGGAGGTGGTAGAGCTGTAATGCATGTTAGCGAGTGTGGCTAGGAGTATGTTGTGATTGACTGTATCGAAGGCAGCCGATAAGTCGAGAAGGATGAGTACCGTATTGCCCTCGTGCTCTGGGCTTTTTAAGGCTTCTGAGACAGATAGTAAGGCTGTTTCGGTGGAGTGGCCACTCTGAAACCGATTGTTTTGGGTCAAGTAGGTGGTGATGGGTGAGGAAGTCAGTGACTTGTTTAGAGACCGCCCTCTTAATGGTTTTCAAGAGGAAGGAAAGCAGTGACACTGGCCGATAATTTTCAACCAAGGCGGGGTTAAGCGTAGTCTTTTTCAGTAATGGCATAACTCTGGCTTGTTTGAAGGCCACTGGAAATACGCCTGAGGACAGTGAGGCATTAATCACGGATGTGATCGGTGGGACTACCGTAGGAGCGATATCTTGTAGGAGTTTAGAGGAGATGGGGTTTTAGAGTGAAATTAATCCTAGTTAAATTACCTTAAGTGAATTATCCATGAAGAATCTTAAACTAGCCTATTGTTTCACTCGTTAGTGCTATTGTTTTTGTTGTGACGACTCAGGGTCATTAAGGTCACGAGAAGTCTTACATGAACAATAGTCGTTCAGGTCACTTGAGCTCAGGTGTGGACAATGGTCGTTGGAGTCACATGAGGCCAGGTGTAAAATGTTGTTTGGTCTACTGGGAAGGGATAAAAGGACAGCATTGTAGGTGGGGGATAAGTGGTGTCTGAGGCTTCTTCCTCTGTTGAGTGATGGTTTCTCTACTTTTATATAGATTTCACTCTCCTCTTACAAACCACCTGTCTTCCCTGTCCAAAATGCAAACATCATTGTCACTAATAATGCATCCCTTGTCCTTAAGGTGTAGAAGAAACGCAGAGTCCGATCCTGATGAGTTGGCTCTCCTGTGTTGAGCCAAGTGCTTGTTTAGTGGTCTCTCCAATGTATAGGTCTGTGCACACCTCACTGCATTGGACAGCAGATTGCGTTTCTGGGTGTTATTTGCTTAAGATCAAGGAATCTTTATTATCCCTAAGGGGCAATTTGTTGTGCAGCAGCAGAACAAAAATCATAAATAACACAGGTAGTACAAATGAAAGTAAAAGTTACAATAAATACATATAACATCTGCATTTAGGTAGGCCGAATCTGCGGACTGACAGCAACAACATAAAACAGCTGGGTCAGCCAGGACTGACTGTGCTTTCTTTATTCAAGTCAGAGAGGGTTGTGGGCAATTTTGTCACACACTTTAACTATGTACTGGAATCTAAAAGTAAAGGACCCATACCAACTCACAAAACCAAAGGTAAGAACAGTCTCAATAAAATCAACAATAAAACATTCTCATAAAAGTCTTGTCGACTTGAAAATTATGTAGTTTCCGATAAAAGAACATGTGCTGATAAGATTTTTGCAGACAGCGTCAACTTGTGGATCAAAGGTTAGTTTATCATCACTGATAATGCTGAGGTATTTGTATCGTTCCATGACATCGACAGCTTGACCATCTATGATGGTAGAAGAGAGGGTAGAGGGATCCTTTCTAAAATCGATCAGCTTTTCTTTAGTTTTAGCCACATTTTGGCACGTTTGTATATAAAATTAATAAAATACTGGAGAGGATGTAGCCCTACGGGGATCCAGGGGATGAAAAAAGGACATCAGATAAAATGCCATTCACTCTCATGCGTTGAGACCGGTTAGTTAAAAGGTTTAACATTACACATGCACTTCTCTAGTTATTCAGATAGAGACAGATGCACATCAGCCATGAACTGTAACTATGAAGTTTAATGGAGATAAGACTAAAAGTAGTAATAATGATAATCCTAAACATAGTATTTGTATTGGATGTCAAGCAGGACCACAACAGCAAGCTCGACCAATCGTCGACCCCAGCGTACCCACGATCCATCTAAGTGTATTCTTATTTCTCATGTGATAAGTCGATAATGGAGTTAGAAACTGAAGTGCACAGTCTAAATCCGGGGATTCATTCGAGTGTCAGAGCTGCAGGCTACAGACTGTAATGGTGAGCAGAGTAGATTCTTGGCATACACTCACCACTTCAACACATCATCAGTCAAATGGCCACAGTGTACCTTGGCATTGTTTTTGAACAGGTGCATCCCTTTATCCACACTCTACCCACATGGATGTATAATACCACAGAGCACTCACCATGTCATGATGGTTCCAGGAACATGAGACCTGCACACTCTCAATAGTCTCATGATGGGGTGGTTTACCTTGGACTAGCACTGGGTCACTTATTTGACTTTTGTGGACCTACATAGTGGAATAAAATGTATGTGAATATATCTGTAATTATTGGATAGAAAATGCATTTTATACAATTTTAATGCTGTATATGTATATATGTTTAATGCTGTGTGTGTATGTGTATGTATGTCACAGTGAAATGAAGTGAACCAGTTACACAGGAGCATATAAAATAAATGCATGTTTGGATTGTCTTGGATTGGCATATTCCTTTGCCTGTTTTGGGCTGCAATTGCTACCAGAGCTTCTGTGTTTGTTTCCACACTCTAGAAATGACAATACAGTATGGTTAAGGAAGGGGAATAGTAAGTTAGTGTTAACATTAATTCCTGGTCTGTGTTGGTCTCTTTAGATATATTACCCACCCATTCATCTCCCCAACCTCCAGAGCCTTTTTTTCCAGATCTGTAAAGGCACACAACTCCCTTTTGCACTAGATGTAAATCGTGAGGTGTAGAATTGTTCGGGCCTGCATGAAGTGCTTTCTAAGCTTATTCTCATTTTCCCTCTTATCCTCTTCCTTTTGCTCCTCCTGGTTCTCATTTTATTTCCATCTTTCTGTGTCCCTTCTCTCTTTTTTGACATGTCTCTCTGTTTGTCCTTGTATTATATCTCTGTGTCTCTGCTCCACCATCATCAGGTGCTCTGACTCTGTGTTAATGCTTACTATCATGTCTGATACCAGTGATCATCATTATGGCTAGTAACAGTAAATCCTCAGGGATGCTGCCCAGTTCATTGCCAGGAAGGCCCCTCCATGAGACAGTGTGTGATGTGTGTTAACACAAAAGTTGGAAAATTGAAGAGAGTATGAAATGGCTTCCTTCTTCTCTGCTGCACTTTTAACTTCCCTATTAAACTGTTACCATGTATTTCATTTGACCACCGTGGGGAAGATGGAAAATATATCCAATATATTTTGTATGTTTTCCCCGTCACAGAAATTTGGGATAAATTTAATTTGTTTTTAATGAGTGTTTTTCTTGCTCTGGGCTTGCGAATGGATTCTAATAACCTACAGACTTAACTATGATAATAATAAAACAAATCAATATTACTGTTATTGAAGGCTGTTATGTGCTCTAAGCGGCTTAGTCCACCATCTCTGCATGAAATCTCTCTGTATGAGCTGAAGACAAGCCCAGATGAATACAGAAGAGTATGATTCAGAACAGTGATACATCTAACTGTGGTGGGAGTTTTAATTTCTCTTTCTGTCCTGAGGCTCATAAGAACAAAAGAAGTAAACATTTCCTCAGTGCATATTGCTGTGAGTTTGCACTTAGTTTGGTAGAATTGAGGTACTGACACTAATTCCCTGACACAAGGTCATATATATATGCCATCAGCCCAGAGTGCTACAATCCATTCCAGGTTCCAGTTGGACATTTGCAAGAAAGTCCTAATTGAAGCCATTTTGGCTTCTTCACATTAGCTACCTGCAAAATCTATTAATGCATTATCTGTAACTGCTTATCCTCATCAGGGTCACAGTGGGGCTGGAGCCTATCCCAGCTGCCTTTGAGCCAGAGGCGGGGTACACCCTGGACAAGATGACAGCTTATCGCAGGGTCCTGTAAAATCAAGAATAGCTACCTACAAAGCTTTTCATGGCCAGGTACCATCATATCTTACTCATAGTACCTTATTACCCCACTAGAACACTGCGTTCTCAGCACCTTTAAGAGTAGACTTAAGACTTTCCTTTTTGATAAAGCTTATAGTTAGGGCTGGCACAGGTCATCCCTTAGTTATGCTGCTATAGGATTAGACTGCTGGGGGCCTTCAAATGGTGCACTGGGCTCTTTTCTTCCTATCCCTCTCTCTCCATCTGTAAACATACATGTCTCATTAATATATGTTAATGCATGTTAAACTAAACTTCTTCCCCGTAGTTTCTGTGCTCTGTCGTCCAGCAGGTTCTTATGGATCGTGGCTGCTGCTGTGGTCCTGCACAACGTCCACTACACATATTATTGTCATTATCATCATTATTGCTAGTTACTGTTTTGCTGCATCTGTCTCTCTCTGTTCTCTGTCTCTATCTAACCCCCAAATAATAATAATTGTGAGGTGTGATGATGCTTTGCTGGTGACACTGCTGACATTTTATTCAGACAAACTTAAAGCATGGCTATCATTTGTTTTTCAACTGGACAGTGACCCTAAACACACCCTATGGAAAGGGTTTGAACTTTTGATGTCTTTAGTGTTCATTACAATGTAAAAAAATAATAACAACAAAAACAGACCTCAGACCGCAGTTCCCACTGATAATAATCCAATGCTGAAGTACAAGTAAATATTTATTTAACACTTGTTTTTCAAATGTGATTTTTTGTGTCTCAAGACAAGTTCAAATAACAGATATCTCAAACACCAGGTAGCATCACAGGTAAAACCCAAACTAAATCATCCCACATACTATACCATAGAAACATCAAGGATATACTTCAGATGCTGCCTCTTTTTCAACTATATAATACATTCAAAAATAAAAAGCATTCAACACTATCTATGTGTGTGAATTCATGACTGAACTTGTCATTCACATGGCTCTAAAAAAACAAAACAAACAAAAATTCAATAATTCATGCCACTGTTCCAGAAACATATACAGAACAACTGCAGAAAGCACACTGTGTTCAGGCTGCTAACAAACAAACAAATTCTAGTTTTTGTGACATTTACCAATAACTTGAGTGGGTAGTTACAATGTACCCTTTTCCAGCTGTGCTTATTTTTTCACTGATCAAATCAGACACAGCATGTACTCTCAACACCTCTTGCTGCAATGTTGGCAGACACATAATAACAGAGAGAGTTGCCAGGTGTACATATACGTACTAACCTGTCACTTCAGTTTTGATTTCTTTTATATTTCTAAATGATAACCATTTAGACTTATAGGTAGAAGAAAATGTTACTGACCATCTGCTCCTCAGAGACATGAAGCTCCTGCAATAAGCTTGTTAAAGTCACATATTAGATGAGCACAGACGGATTTCTCCCTTTTTAAATTCAGTCCTATGTCTCCAAGGGCGACAAAGAAAAATCTGATGATGGCATTATATGATACTATTGAATTCCATTATGCCATGTGCTCGTGACCTGCCCATTCTGTCTGCTGACGCCAGCTGAGAGCAGCGGGGTTGGACTGGAGTGACATAAAAGGTGGATGGAGTCCTCACTTCATCCGAACCAGAATCTACCACACACACAGCGACCTGTGCTGCTGACTTCTGAGAGGAACACAAAGGCACATCCAAGGTAAAAGACTCCGTTTCCTCTTTGAAAGAACGTGTCCTGCATGTGATCTACTCATATTTTCTAATGAGAGTTTTGCAGTGATAGATGTCTTCTTTTCTGTCGTCCCTAGATGCAGAGGTGCTTCGGGATTTTTTGCGTGTCGCTCATCTTTTGCGCAACTCTCTCTGAGACCATAGGGTTGGTTATTGCGGTAAGATGTTTAAGTTCAAGATTCAACTCGACTTTGATTGCGTCAATGAAGCTGCTGTTGTATTTCTAATCAGGTGCAAATAATCCAGAGATTCGGTTTAAGAGTAACAAAAAACAAGACGGTCATATAAAACAAGAAAGTTACAAATAGACAGTATAAAAATAACAATATAAAATAAGTATGTGTATAACAAAATGACAATACACACAGGTGTGTACAGAGGAAGGTAAACTGTGCACTTGCTTTACTGTGCTCAATCTTAAAAGATAATATGTAGAAATAAAATATACCAAAATAAATACGCTATAGCTGTTTTACCATAAAAAACAGAAGAATAGATAGAACAATTCTAGAATAATAATGACTTTTTGTTCCAGCATCTGAGGACACATCAATGATTTATTGTAAAATAATAACTTTATGTACTCTTAGTCACAGCTGTGACTAATCTCTTTGCTTCCTATTTTTTGTGCTCACCTGAATTGCTTGAAAATGTCTTCTATGTAACACAGCTTACAAAAGAGACTCATCTTATGTGAATTAGTGCTGTTCTGTTTTTTTTTTAATATTTTATCTGTCTCTATTGTGTGAGCTAATTACGTATGATTTAAAGATTACCTCATAACCTTTAAAGGATATCTACACTTTATAAGTATTTATTCTATCAAAGATATCAAAGATAGACAAAATAATATACCAAAAGCAGAGACTACAGCTTAAATGTGAATATCTTTGCAGTGAATATGGGAGTTGACTTGATATTATAATGGATAGTCCGGCTCTTAAGTTTCTGTACTTGTGTATGTGTGTGTAGGGAGTGTAGCATGATGATTCATGCTTGAAGCATACACTGAATATCAGCATATTTTTCTTTTTAAGAGACTTAAGACAAACACGATGAAAGAAACATCATCCTCAGAAACAAACTAAAAACAATCAGCATTGAGCAGTAAAGCTGTGTGTCTTGGTCCATGATCTGATCATTGTGTGTGTGTGTGTGTGTGTGTGTGTGTGTGTGTGTGTGTGTGTGTGTGTGTGTGTGTGTGTGTGTGTATGTGTGTGTATTGTGCAGGCGAAGGAGAAACGTGGCTGGACTCTGAATAGTGCTGGCTACCTGTTAGGTCCGCGTAAGTACCCTCTGCGTGCACACACACACAGGCAGGCAGACAGACAGACAGACAACCTACTGCGACACTGCATCAATAATTTGTTGTTATCCAAAACCTCACTTCAGCACATCTAGAAATGTAGTTTCTGTATTTTTAAAACGGTGGTTAAAACACCTACTTTTCAAATGTTGCATTGTTTTGTTTAACATTAGCAAATGTTTGACCCTGGTATACACTTATTTGACAAAAAATATGTTGTACTGAAATGTTGGGTCAGGCCAGTAGATTTGGGCATGAGGCAGATACTATTGTCCAGTGTAGTTTGATTTATTATATCTACTGTCCTGCTATAGAAATATAGGGGAGCAAAACACCTGGACCACACATCATCAATATATATAGTTCTCCCTTAGTTCCCATTAGTTCAGTCATTTTAATTTCACATCTATGCTGCAGATAAGACTTTTTTTCTATTAATTCTGCCTGTATGCTGATGTGACTTGTCCAGTTCTTTAAGTTCTTCAAACACAAAGACATAATGCTGCTAAACTAAATTCAGGCCACGGTGAACTCTCAGTTGATAATATCATTTTAAAACCTAAAAGTCCAAATCTCCTTTACCAAAAGCTGAGGCACTCTCCTTTCAAACCATGAAAGTAAAAAATAAATGGCAGTAAGAAAGGTAATGAGGCCGTGTTTTTAGTCCGAAAAACATACTGTAGATATTGTAATGATAAAAAAACGTGATGATACAATGGCAATATTTTTAGGCTATTCAGTTGGGCAATACTGGCTACAGCAGATTTATGATCAAAGTAAGATCAAAGCAGTAGATAACATAAGAAAGGCTGACATGAAGAATGTGAAGAAACTGCTGCTGCCACTAAATCATACACACTGGACCTTAAGGTTTTCCTGACTATTTAAATGAATATATAAACATATATCACATTCACTGTGACGGACGTCCAGCATCCTGCAGATCCGTCAATTATTAATCATCCATTTTTTGCCATAACTTGCTAATATGTTTATATATGAGTGGTGAGTGACCACTCTCACTGTGAAAGTTCATTTGACTTCTGTGACAATATTCCTTGTCCACATTTATATTTCCTGCATGAAACAACACAATAAGAGTTCACAGGAAGAAGTATCTCAGATGAGCATTTTGTAGTTCATCTTCTGAACTTACGTTAATAACATCCAGTCGCATCATGACGTAGTCTAGTGTAAGAGCAGTCTGACTGTCTGAACACTTCAGTCGTCTTCTCCTAACTCCTTATGAGTTCTCCTTCACATCTTTCCTTGACCTTGTGACGTTTTCCATCAAGGTCAAGGAAATGAGCTTAGGATTGTGCCCCATGTAGAAATGTCACATGCACACAGGGAAATATTTTCTTTTGTAGCACCTGCATTTGACTACTAGATGGTAATGGAGTAGCTAATTCATGTCAAGCTAACAAAGTCATGTGACTGACTAGACTAATTAGACTTTCCTTAGTTGTCTGTAGACGTCCATACTTCTCTAGTACAAACGATGATATCTAGGTCATGTGATCAGTAGCACATTCCACTAAGTGATCTAACTACCATATACACTTCACAGTAATTAATTAAGTAATATTCCTCCATACATGGAAATATGTATTTACATAGCTAAGCAAATAAATAATATTCTGAATAAAGATTTTGTACAACAAATAATTCTCAAATTGGCTCTTACATAATTAAAGAGTGCTGCATAGTACGTTGTACATATCCTTGAGGAATGAATATGACAACTGTGCCATCCACTACATCTATTTTTGATGAGTGAACTGCACAAAAACTGCAAAATAATTTTATTTCTAAGAAATTCAGTCCTATTTATGTATTATTACATTATCACCTGCAGTTATTACATTTTCAAAGGATTTTTTTAATGCTACAGCAATAACGTAATAACCAGCCAATAACTTAGCACATTATTGCCAAAATGTTATTCAAAAACTTTATTACATTATTATTAAGTTATTATGTATATGGATTTATTATATTTAAAATATCCAAAATGAGTATGTCATTGGCAAGTATTATGTTATTGGACATTATGGCATTATTGGTTGCTACACAAGTCAAAGCAGGAAAAGTACAGATGGAATTAATAATAAAGAATAATATTACTTTTAGCTCCAGTGTCTGAGGATACATACATGATTCATTGTAAAATAATAACTTTATGTACATCTAACATCACAGAACTGTGACTAATCTCTTTGAAATGCTTCCTATTTTTTGCTCACCCGTATTGCTTGAAGATGTCGTCGATGTAACACAGCTTACAAAAGACTCATTTCGTGTGAATCAGTGCTGTTCTGTTTCTTTATCCCTGTCCACTGTCTCCATTGTATCAGCTAATTTAGTATAATTTAAAGATTACCTCATTACCCTTAGAGGATACATTAAGTGAACACTGGGTATCCACAAGCGCGTGTGTGTGTGTTCTTACCAATTTGTGAAATTCTAAATAAGTCCAGAACAGGAACCCTGGAAATGCTGTCCCTTTGTGTGTGTGTGTGTGTGTGTGTGTGTGTGTGTGTGTGTGAAGCCCAGGTAAAGGTTGCTCCTGCCTCATCCTGTGTTTCAGGTCGTATTGATCACCTAATTCAGATAAAGGATTCTCCCAGTGCCAGAGCCAGAGAGGAGCTGGTCACTCAATGTAAGATAGAAACATACGGCCGCTGCAGGGCCTTGGTATCAGGCCAGGAATTGCTCTGTCCAAACACCCCACCTCTTAGTTGCTTCTGTCACTCCTCAGCAGAGGACTTCTCTCATCCTACTGCTGTCTGCGCTTATGCATCCAAACATTGCATTTCTTTCTGTGCTTTAAGCAAAGAAATTCATGTTGATCTTCTTTGGGTGTCTGTCTGTTTGGTAAAAAAGGCGTGGCAGTAGTAGTAGTTAGTTACCAGATAGGAACCAAAAGTTAGTGGCTGCTTTCATGAATAATAATAATAATAAGGATGAACAATGAAACTGTGAAGGTTACTTGGTTGTCTGCACATTTGTTGTTCAGTAGGAATTTTCCTGTTAGACATGAACAACAAAACATTTGGCCATCCAGCTTTTCACTGTGAATTTTTAACAATAATCAATAAGACTGACAGAGTGTTGTCAGTTGCACACCTCTGATGTTTAAAGACCATTAAATTAATTATAATTCAATATAGAAGAGGTTTTACTTTCAAAGAAATATGAAACATATAGTTATACATGATACATCACTATAAGGCATATTACATAATAATTTGGATTAAGACTTGGTTTTTAACACTGCATGATATATAATCTTAAATGTAAAGATGAAAACAACTACTGCCCATCAGGACAAGAGGAGCTGTTTATACTTGAAACATTATTACATTATTTTTCCACTTCAGTGTCATGTATTTTAATTAGACTTTTGATCTCATAGTTCAACACACACGCATGCACACACACACACACACACACACACACACACACACACACACGAGTGCAGAGGGTACCAGCTCAAGCACTACTTTAGCTAATGTGTAAGCCCCTAAGATGAGTCAAACAATTCCAGCCACTTAACATCCCTCCTATGTAATCACATCATGAGCACTCAGAGAGTAAAGTTATGTACTTTAAAGATAAAAAAAAGGACAAACGACTGATGAGCAAGGCTGCAAAATCAAAGAAAACAGTCTGATAAAGTGCATTTTCTGTTTTATGTGAGCTCCAATTTGAACTTCATTATTATTAAATTAGGGTATAGTATTGAATATCTTTGTTTTTAATGAATATCTAGTTCTTTACATAAGGCTAACACAAACACATGATTATTATTTTTTATTTAAATATGAGAGAATTAATGAGAGAAGAAAACTACATACAGTGATTATTAGTGATGGAAGAGCCTTTAAGGATTCTGAACATACTGTCAGAACAGCAAGTATAGGCAAGTGATCTATGTTTATTAATAAATTGCTGGGTATATTTTTCAGAAATTGAACTTATCTCTGAAATTAAAAGTTATCTCTATGACTCTAAGAAAATGGCCATACATAAGAGGTACAAATTGGGGCTAGCAGAAAAAAGAGTTTTTAGAGGCGCTTTGCCTGCAAGCTATTTCTTGATTAAATGCAAACACTGAAATTAATCTTTTGCTGCTAGATACAACTTGTAAATATATATGTACTAACATAAATTACAAGCAGATTTTCCCCTTTACAGGGCTAGGTTAGTTTCTTCCTGCCTCCATTATTTGTGCTAAGCTAGGCTTAGCCTTATCTACTGTGTGGGAGTAGACAAAGGTCCAACAGAACACTAGAGTTTGGCATAGATACCCGAACCCTTTCTTTATCTGTACCCAAACAATCTGCATTCAATTAGTACTGCCAAATTTGAGATCTAAACCCTACCCTAGATGGCACCCTACATGGCACACATAGATGTAAGTCCATAAGCAGGGGTACTTTCCTTACATAAATATATGAGATTAAGACTACTACAACAAAGCTCACTGTGGCCAGGTAACAGAACTTTGCTGGACACACAGAGATGAATGTAGGCAAATTTTCTTTTCCAACAATTGAAAAAAAAATACAACTCGAGTCCAGCTTTTATGGTATTGTCCTTTAAAGAAATAAGTGATTAATATGTCTTGACCAGTTAGCCAGTCCAGACCAGTGAGCCACTTAAATTTGAAGTTGGTCAGAGACATCTCACTTTGATCTATAAGTCCATGAAAACTCATGAGAGCTTATGGTTTATTTTATTTTATTTTATTTTATTTTATTTTATTTTATACTAATGCTTTTCATTGTGTATTAAAGCTGCAGTCCATCCTATTTTAAACATATGCTTTTTCATTTCTTCAGTTGTTCTGTCTGTTTTACTGCAATTCCATGAGCCAAGCCCTGCAGGTGGTTCGTAAAAGTTTGGAAATTGAACCAAACAGTTACAAACCAAACACCATGACAAAATAACCACGTGTACAACAATGTCCTTTAGCTCTTCTTGCGAGAATTAGGTAGAGGTGTGCCCTGTGTGCACTGTATGTATGTGTGTCTAATGTATGATGCTTCTGAACATTGGTATATTTAGTATATCTGTGTGTGTTTTTTGTTGTTGTTGATGTTGTTTTTTTTGTTATGTTAATTTATAAATAATCAACAAATATTTTCAGTTCAAATAAATCTAAAAAGAGAACTTGAAGCAGCTGTAAAGGATTTACTTTATAATGACACATGAAAAAAAATAGTAATACTTTTACCAAGCTGAACTACAGTTTAACCTTCACCATAAAATTGATGAATTTCAAGTGTATTTGCTGTTTGCATGACTGTATCAATTGTCATCACCCCTCACTGTCCAGATGGAATAGATGGACACAGGACACTAGGAGACAAATCAGGTCTGGCTGGCAAGAGGGACATGGGCCAGGAGGAGGACTTCAGAACAGGTCTGTCTGTTTATCTCTCCTACACTGAAACAGGATGTTCCCCCTCTTGTCTATCTAAAGACAGTCTGTGATATGTTAGAAAAGTGACCATGGAAGAGTTTCAAAATATTAAACATGTTTTGTTTTTTGTTGGTGGGGTGTTATTAAGTACGACAGAGTATTAGGGCCAAATTTAAATAAAAAAATTTTTTTGGAATTAATTACGAGATTAAAGTCATTATTAAATATGACGAGAATTAATTACGAGATTAAAGTCGTTATTAAATATGGCGAGAATTAATTACTCATATTTAATTACGATTTTAATCTCGTTGCTGGTTCTGGTTGCTTGGCAACTTCTGCCTGCCTAAAGGAGGAGAGGGGGGAGGGGCTGGCAGGCAGAAGCCCAGCCATTTTAGCAGTTATTGGCACTTAATTTGAACTTGTCTGTCTAAAATGACATACAGAGACGAAGACATGCTAATTGCTAACATTAGCGGCCAATGTTAAAATAAGTGCTAACGTTAATTGCTAGTAATGTTAGTGTCAGTGCTAGCAATTATTAGCCACTAAGAATTAAATACATGTAACAGTAACGAAGTGGAACCACTTAAGTACTGTACTTAAGTACTAAAATGCAGTATCTGTACTTTTTTGGAGTATTACCCCCCCCCCCAAACTTCCACTTTTACTGCACTACATATTTTTGATACCATGAACATTGTAACACTGTAACATTAGAAGTTGTGCTGTTACGGGGTCTGGTGTGGGTACTGTGGACCAAGTATAGATTCGGAGGCTGAATGAGGGTGAAGGTGGGTATTTATTGTGCAGCAGAAAAATGGCAAAAAGGCTAGGCTGGCTGGTCAGAAGGCGGTGGAGAGCTGCAGGTGGTGTGTGGCTGAGGTGGCAGGCTTGGCAGAGTTCCTGGAGGAAAAGCAGACAAAAATATGGTCAGTACCGGTACTGGCAGGATGCTAGGCACTGAAGGCAACCATAAACTAGTTCGGGCCTGAAGTATACCACATACTAGCAAGGAACGGTATAATCTGGCACAGAACAAAGGAACTGGGAGTTCTTGAGTAGTTGGTGATGACATGATGGTTTGCAGCTGAGCAGAGTCCTGGGAGCAGAAGACCACACCTCCGAACCACACCCATCGGCACACAGGGAGAAAACAAAACAAAGTCACAGAGGGAGGGAGGAGGCAGAGGAGAATGAAGCCATGGCAGCCTAGACCATGACATGTGCCTTAATAAATATTTGAAATAATATAAACAACAGTACTTGTACTTTTACTTGTACTTTTACTTTCAGCACTTGAGTAGCATTTTTAACATACTTCTACTTAAGTACAAAACATTTTGAATACTTTAGTACTTTCACTTAAGTATGGTATTCAACAGGCACGGACTGATAATCTGGCATACCGCGCATTTGCCCGGTGGGCCGACATGCTATTTGGGCCGATAAGTCCCGATATATATATTTATATATATATTTTTTTTAAATATTGGTCTGACCGGCATAACCAGTAGATCACACAGCCCAAACACACTGTTGAACAACCCCCCCCCCCCCGTTCACTTTGGTCCCGCCTACAGGCACAAAAAAAAAAAAAAGGCTGTGCAAGACTTTGTTTCCTTACCCTTACGCGCTGACTGACAGGGGACCGGCCCAATCTATCATGAAACACCTCCGCCCTCTGGCTTGGTGCGCTGGTGTGCAGGTGAAAACGTTCTCAGTTAGAGATGGAGAGAAAACGCAAGGTGGCGCAAAAAACTCTGCGACAAAAAAGAACTTGCTCTTTGGCAGACGCTGCGAAGTGTGTTAAAATCACTGATATGTTTGCCACAGCAGGGCCTCCATCAGCTCCCGGCGCTGATGAACAGTGTGCGTGGCAGTGGCACTCAACATGTTGTTGAACCTAAGTAAGCTGGATACTGTCGAAACATGTATGAAATGCAACGAGTAGGATAAAGCCACCCAACCCTTTGATGAATATGATAAAATGTCAATCAAATAATTCTGTCTGTTGCCCTATGGCCAAGTTGGTTCGTTTAATGCAGGTGAAATGAGCATTGCGTTATTTTGACTGTTAAGACATTGTAGGCTACACTGGCTGGATGAGAAAATAAGCCGAGCTTAGTAGCCAACTTTTATGTCTTTATTCTAAATGAAATAGTCTTTAATGTGAGAAAACTTGTTCACCATTCACCAACAATAACAATAAGTCTAATTTCTTATTAGACTATTATTGTTTGTGAGGTGAGTACTAGGCTGGCCTATTGGCTAAGTTGCTTTTTTGTCCTGCAGATATAGCCGATCTTTAGTAGCCTATGGTAGGGACAATGTAGGCTACATAAACTGATAGAAAATCTCACTTTTAAAAATGATTAATTTTGTCTATGTTATGTGAATGCAGCTGCAGGTATCTGTACATTCCAGTAATTCTAGCCTAGGCATATTTAAAGCCACCCCCACACCAAAAAATGTGAGTGAAAAGTGAAGAGTTAGCACTCTCAGTTTCTTTGTTCAACTAGTAGTCCTCAGGTAAGCTCCTATTTAGGCCTGGAAAACAATGGGCTGTTTTATGTAGCTGAGGTGGCTAAAGACCATGTAAGTTAGCCTGCAATAAAAGAAACAACACTTTTAAAATGACATAATTTTGTTCATTGCTAGTGTTATGTGAATGCAGCTGTGTGTTTGTTTACCAGAGATCCATAATTTGGACCTGACTGCCATCTTTATGTTATATTTTAAAAAAAAAAAAAAAAAAAAAAAAAAAAAAAACTCACCCTACAGATCTGATCCATCATTTCTCATCACTATTCTTTCTCTTTTCTTCCTCCCTGAAACACATAGGCACACCCAATAGGATGAATGCTGCCTTCAGATTCATTACTGTGATTGAGTGGTGCAGTGTATCAAATAGTAGTGTTATAGCAGTAGTATAGTGTTAATAAATGACAAGTTTGGAAGTATTTAAGTCATTGCATGGCTCAAGGTATGTTGTTTTAAAGACTTGCACAGTTGCACCAAAAAGACTGAAAAGGTGTGTTATCAAATGTTGTGGGCCGGTCTGGTCCAAAATGCCAGGGCTGATTTTTTGTCCCAGTCCGCCCCTGGTATTCAAAGAACACTTCAACTTCTACTCAAGTCAGTTTTTTGAAATAGCCCTTGTACTTCTAGTCCACTCCTTTACTCCAGTACTTTATATATCTATGCGCGTCAGTGCTAAGCTGCTCCTGTGTCTAAATAAACATGTTAAAAATGACTATTTGAGGTGTGCTTTTTGAATACAGACCCCCGGCAACAGCCCATTCACCACTCTCAAATATCTGTGGGAATTTTCTAGTACTGAATTTACTGAGCAGTGTCAGTAATAATGTATGGGGGTGACGGGGCCAGAGTCACGCACACTCAAAATTTCTTTCGAAATTTTCTAGTTGAGTGTGCCTGAAAGCGCACACTATATGTTATCCACCGCGCTTATTCTGCTTATGCTTATACTTATTGAGTGTGCGTGCAAGGCACTCCATGTTAAAAAAATTTTCTGGAGGAAAGCAGAAGTAACGTTTCTCTCTCTTGCTCCCAAGGGCACATTTCTTCATTTATCGACACAAAACAACTATTTAAAACGATCAGGAAGTTCTCATCTTGCTTGTGGTCGGCTCAATGATTGGAAATACGGTTTGGCCAGAAGTCCTTCCTGTTCGAGAGGAGGTCTCAGCATTTTCTCTCAGTCTCTAACTGACATTCTAACAGGTGCAGATCAGCTGCTGCTGATTAGGTCCTGGTTGCTTGGCAACCTCACCCTGCTTGAAGGAGGAGAGGGGGGAGGGGCCACCAGAAGCCGAGCGGCAGCCATTTTAGTAGTTCTTGCACTTAATTTGAACTTGTCTGTCTAAAATGGCAGACAGAGACAGCAGAGCAGCTAGCGCGTTAACATGCTAATGATAATTACCATTAGCCACTAGGAATTAAATACATGCTAATGTTAACATGGTAATGCCAACATGGTAATGTTAACATGCTAATGTTGATTTGCTAATGTTAACATGTTAATGCTAACATGCTAATGCTAACATGCTAATTATAACATGCTAATGCTAACTGCTAGTGCATCAGCGTTAACATGTGAATGCTAACATGCTAATGTTAACACGCTAATGTTAACTGCTAGCGCATCAGCGTTAACATGCTAATGTTAACATGTTAAGCATAACATGCTAATGCTAACTGCTACTGCATCAGCGTTAACATGCTAATGTTAACATGCTAATGCTAACATGCTAATGCTAACTGCTAGCGCATCACCGCCAACATGCTAATGGTAATTGCTAATGCTGACATGCTAATGTTAATTGCTAGCGCATCAGCGTTACCATGCTAACATGCTAACATGCTAACGTTAATATGCTAATGTTAACATGCTGATGCTAATTGTTAGCACGTAAGCGCTAGCTGCTCTTGTGTCTAAACAAACATGTTAAAAATGACTGTTTGAGGTGTGCTTTTTGGATACAGACCCCCAGCAACAGCCCACTCGTCAGTCTCAAAATTTCTTTTCTAGTACTGAATTTGCTGAGCTGTGTCAGTAATAATGTATGGGGGTGACGGGGCCAGTCAGGCACACTCAAAATTTCTTTAGAAATTTTTCTAGTTATTCTTACGCCCTTTTTTTTGGCTTGCTTCTCCTCCCAGAGTTTTTGTCACACATACACAAAACGGGTATCAAAACTTGCGGTTCAGCCGGGATTGGTGTGCTATGACTTTTCTAAGAGTTTCAGCAAATGGTTTTTCCAAAAATCGCCAAAAATGACGCCAAAAAATGAATGGCTAGAGTGGAGAGGGAGAGAAAAAGGTAAATTGTAAATTGCAATTGTGGCCGCAAATGTCAAGCTACAGAAATCATTTATAGCTAGAAACGTAGGGAAATTTGTCGTCTCACTCACATTTGCCTGCTAAAGCTGTCAGATATATAGTTTTGGCCCTGTACACAAAGATTCGGCAGTAACACGCACGCACCTTCTGCCCAATCTACTCCCATGTTATTTTGAGAAGAGAATTTTCCAGAAGGAGCAGGCAGCACCTGTGCTTTACTCCCGAGGCCAAAGTTTATACAATTTTCAAATCAAATCAAATCAATTTTATTTGTATAGCCCAAAGTCACAAAGTACATTTGCCTCAGAGGGCTTTACAATCTGTACAGGAAGTGACACCCTCTGTCCTTAGACCCTAAGTTCGAGTGAGGAAAAACTTGCCCACAAAAAACCCTTTCGCCTGAAAATGGACAAGGACATGGTCCACGAGACAAGGATTCTTGCGGCCATTTTGGATTTTGGTTTGCGGCACACCTTATGCCATGTTTGGCCACCTCTTCAAGGGACTTCATTTGAAGCTTTTGTGTGTGCTCAGAGGTCAGAGGGAGAGGGAGTGAGCATGCGCGCGCGCACCTGTGACTAATTACTCAGACACTCACACACACTCACTGACACACAGACAGGGAGGAGAGGGGGGAGGGGCTATTTTCAAAATAAGAGTCAGAAGGCAGAAGCCAGCAGGCAGAAGCCGAGCGGCGGCCATTTTAGCAGTTATTGGCACTTAATTTGAACTGTCTAAAATGACAGACAGAGACAGCAGAGCAGCTAGCACGTTAGCACTGGCTGTAAAGAAATGCTAATTGATAACATTAGCGACCAATGCTAAAATGAGTGCTAATGCATCAGTGCTAGCAATTAACATTAGCCACTAAGAAATAAATACATGGTAATGCTAACATGCTAATGTTAACATGCTAATGTTAATTGCTAGCGCGTCAGTGCTAGCTGCTCCTGTGTCTAAATAAACATGTTAAAAATGACTATTTGAGGTGTGCTTTTTGAATACAGACCCCCGGCAACAGCCCACTCGTCACTCTCAAAATTTCTGTGGGAATTTTCTCATACTGACTTTACTGAGCAGTGTCAGTAATAATGTAATAATGGGGGCGGTGGGGCCACACACAGGCACACTCAAATTTTTTTTTGACATTTTCTAGTTTTCATTTACACAGCTGTGGCTGCTGTTGGTGCCTTTTTGTACCAGAGTTAGTTCAAAGACAACAAAAACATACTGTTTTTGGATTGTTTTTATTATTTTAGGAAGAAACAACTTTGACTTTATATTTAAAGACATACAGCTAGTTCAAACTACAACTCAAACAATGCATGCTGGTAAATGCACAAACATGCTGCTTGTTGTTTTTGAAAATGTAATTTTGATGAACTGAGTGAACTCACAGAAGAACATTCATCCATCAAGTAAAAACATTAAGGGCAAGATGGATTCATGAGTCAGTCAACACACAATAGAACTGAAGTATTCTATTGATGTCTTCATGCAAGAGTCCAACTATATTGGATTAACTTTAATTGAAATAAAGTTAATTTCAGTATTAACACCAAACAGATTGGGATTAGCAACAGGTGCAACAGCAGCATTCATCACTCTGGCAACCACTCTTGCAAAAGCCTTTTAGAGTCCTTCATATTTACTTCTGCTTAAAGTTAGTTCACCAGACCCTGATTCACTTAATGAAGTTTTCTCTGTAATTCATATTGGTATGATTTCTTTATATGTCATTACAGTAAACTGCTAACTTTAGATGACATGATAATAGGCTACACTTTGTTCCTTTGCCTCCACAGGTGCTCTGAGAATAGCTGATGGAGACATCATTCACACTGTCATTGACTTCCTGTCATACCTCAAACTTAAAGGTATGCTTATCATTTCTGTTTTAATGAGCTGTTAGTTTAAAAAAAAGAAGTGAGGACTGATGTCAATGGGAATGTTTAACTCTTACATTTTTCCTAAAGTGACCAAAAATATGCAACAATGAAAATATTTTTAAATGTTATACTTTCGCACAGATGCTACTATTTTTTGTACATTCAGGCTGTTCGGGGTTTGACTCGGATCCATTGAGATGGATTTTAGAGCCACCAATGTGGAGTCAAATCAAGGAAAATGGTTGTTCTGGGTAACCTTGAAACAGTCGAACTGTATATTTACTATGTCTGTGTGTGTTTTTATGGGACAGTGGTGACTGTACGGGGGGGTGTGGTACCTGCTGCTCTTTGAAGGTTCAGGGGGAAACCTCACACTGAAAAAACACTGAAATAGTTTAACAGCATGGCGCATGCACCCCATATATCAAGACTAAAGTCCTTATTGCAGTGACTCAGGAATCAAATGCAGCCTGGGTGCTTTGATGCATATCATCCCCTCTTTCTCCCCTGAATCTCCTGTGAATTTCCTAGTTGTAATAAATAGAATATTTAATGTTTTAATAGTTTTGTGTAATTAGGGAACTTTTACTATTTTTGTGACAGCCCATAAATGCACCATTCTGTCTATATCTGTTAAACACAGAAATAGTCTTCCAATAAAGTAATCCACAATTTCAATTTACATTACTGCATAGATTACCTTCACTACCACATAACTAAAACACACAGTATAATAATAAACAATTTGCTATTAGGTTTACAGTTATTGTTGTATTGTCCATTAGTAAAGGATATTAAATGTACAAAAATACATTTAACTGTGGCTCAGAAGAGAATCCACAAATAGGGCATATGCTACTGTATATATATATACACACATGTACATGAGGCCAAATTTGACATTGATCTGTATCAAACAATGTACTAAAACCAACAAAAGAACTCTAAGGCCCACTAACAAGCCCAAGATGCTGAAATCTTAATTATGCTTCACAATACAAAAGATGGAACAACATACTGATAACTGTGGTATTCTCAGAACATGTGGTTAAACATGTACTGTTTGTCCTGAGGATGCCACCAGAGGGCATTTAAGAGATTGTGCCCTTTACATGAATGAGCCAATCTGCCTATTAGAAAATATATGCTGTGTACAAGTGGAAAACTTGTCTTCATAGTGGACAACAATAATCAAATATGCATATATGATATTTCTGGTAGATATTGGTGGGTTTGGAAGTATGCTACAGTGTTTAGGCTAAACTGACAAACCTCGTATCTGACACACATGCTCTCTGACCCCTGAAGAAATTCATGTTTGTGTGTGTGATTACAGAGATGGGAGCCTTGGACAGCCTGCCTTCCTCTGTGACGTCAGATGAACTGGCCAACCCATAATGTTTCTGCCAACTAGCAGTTAATCTCCCTCTACCCAAGTGTACGTTTCTGCTGGGTTCCCTTTGCCCTAAATATCATCTTATTGTAGCTACATTCACACTCTGAATTTGCCCTGGTACTAAAGATCTGATTCTGAAACTCTTTGTGACAGAGACTGATTGTCCCTCAATACAAATGTCAGATCTTTCTGCTCCTGTGTAAATAAAACTTTATATCCCCTAAAGGTCAGCCAGTGCTGACTACTACTGACTGTAGGTGCACCTAGATAATAGGGACATCTGTTTAGAAACCAACACTGTATTATCATCTTAATATACTGATATATCATCTGATTTAAGAGAGTGCAGTGAATAAACAAACAAATGGCATTGGACTCACTCTTTGTTCTTTATTTGGATCCCCATTAGTTTTCACTAAGGCTCTTCCTGAGTTGATGCACAACAAAATATAACAGTAAGCCAAACATAACAGATGCAAAACACATGATTTCCTTGATAACTAACTAGCTTGAATTTATTCAGTCACAATCACAACATTTATCACTTAGATATCAGCTGCAAATAATAATAAAAAACACATAATACATGCTCCACCTTGTTCAATATACTCTAAACTGTCAGGTAAGGTTGCAACTTGTATTACTGAATTTATGACAAAGAGCACCAAACAAAAATACATCTGCTTGACATCTGCTTGCTTCCCCATTAAAGGAGAACAGTCATTATAAAATTACTTCTCTAGGTAACACATGAGACAACTTTTTCACTATCAAGGACCACACCATCAACAAGATATGCTTAAATGAGTTCTTAACAAAATGAAATGATTGAGTGGAACGAGAACTCTTGTACTTCAAACAAGATGCTGTACTCTGATGCTGTGTTGGGGAAGATTCAAAGGAGAATCTGCTGTAGCACCTGGGCACAACAGACCCAAAATCCTCCAGTCACTTGCGACAAGATGGAGTGGATCTGACACCTTTGAGATCTAAATGAACTAAGTGGTGGTCCACTTCAGAGGACCAACAATCCATGATTTAAAGGCCGAGTCAACAGCTCAGATTCTAAACAAGTGACAAGAGGAGCGGTAGACAAGAGGAATGCTGGACAAGAAGATTATGTGCAGAAGAGCTGAGAAGCAACTTCACTGAACCTAAATGAAGTATCTTGAAAGGATTCAGTGGTGACTGGACTTTGAAATCAAGTGTAGACTGACATTTTTTAGGTTTTGTTCACTTTGAGTGTACTTAAGTGTACTACTTTAGGTACTATGGTTGACAGGCCTGGGACACAGAGGTAGGACTCGGATGCAGAGCTGAACAGAAGGCTTTATTGAGCACACAAAAGAAAAGGAATGATCAACAGAAAGCTCCTCTAACAGGAGGGATGGCTATGAAAAATTACTACTCGAAATTCTATCGTCTAGGGGAAAAAAATGAAAACCATTAAAAACAGAAAACGCCTCCGAGGAGGGAAAAACCACAAACGGGGAAGAAGTCCAAACTCTCTCTAACTATGGCTATGAAAATTAAATGACAAAAGGCCAACAAAAAACTCTCAAATCGAGGCGAAAACTGTGAAAGGGAAATACTGACTGAGACAAGATACGACTGGTGGGTCAAGACGAACGACAAGAAACACTGGCACAGGACAAAGGGAGACGCAGACTATATGAACACATGGAGGTAATGGGGAACAGGTGGACACAATCAGGAATCAGGGAAGACAATCAGACCGGTGACACATGAGGAAGGGCAAGTGACCTGAAACGAGAGGAGAGTTACCTTTCAAAATAAAACAGGAAATGACAAGACATGGTGACACAACAAAAATCCAGCTTGACTTCACCACGGTGTGACAATGGTGTTGTCTAAGATGTGTCATAAATGCAGACATAATGAATTCATCAAAGTGAAGAATAGCAGTGAATGCAGATTGACTGAGAAAACCAAAATAAATGAAAGCTGCAAGCAGCGATGGTCGGGCCCTCGCAGATATGCGCACGTTGAAATGTGTGCACGTCTAAATGTGTATAATATCGTTCTTTATAATATCGGTCTTAATAACCACAAGAAGTTTCAGACAGCTCTCATAGACTCAGATCTGGCCTTCAGGAGTCACATAAAATCAGTCACCAAAACAGCCTTCTACCAACTTAAGGACATATCCAGAGTTAAGGACTTTATGTCCCAAACAGATCAGGAGACGCTGATCCTTTCATCTCCAGTACTGTGGATATCACAATTTCATTTCAAATGCAAACACTTCAGGAGATATGAGCAAAAACAATGTTTTGGTAATTATAGCGCCCCCTAGAGACGAAATGACACCATATTTGTTTCCTGGACTGGGGACAGCGCCTCGAAGCATGACATCAAATTTGGTTCCGTTTCGCTGAAGCGTTCCTGAGATATGAGCTCACATGCAATTTTGTTCATTACAGCGCCTCCTAGTGGACAAATGACACCAAATTGTATTGGCACACTTTGGGGTGCGTCTCGATGCCCGTGACCGAATTTGGTCTTGGAGGTCAAAGCGTGCCGATTATGAGCAACGTCCTGTCTGGCGGCGTTGCCGCCCACAGCGATTGGCTAACATGAAAAGTTGGCATCAACTTCATGGGGCAACCCACAGTATCTGTGGAAATCACAAATTTCATTTCAATACAAACACTTCAGGAGATATGAGCAAAAACAATGTTTTGCTATTATAGCGCCCCCTGGATTGGCTAAATGAAAAGTTGGCATCCGCTATCAATGGGGCAACCCACAGTATCTGTGGATATACCAATTTCATTTCCAATACAAACACTTCAGGAGATATGAACAAAAACAATGTTTTGCTAATATAGCGCCCCCTAGAGACGAAATGACACCATATTTCTTTCCTGGACTGGGACAGCGCCTCGAAGCATGACATCAAATTGGTTCCGTTTCGCCAAAGCGTTCCTGAGATATGAGCTCACATCGAAATCGGCGCCTTCGCCACTGATTTTTTCTTTCAAACAGCCCCGCCCACAGTTTTGGACAATAGATTTTTTTGTAGGTCCTGCCATGTTGTACACATGGCTAAGTTTCAAATTCTGTGTCCAAAACTGTGGCAGGGCGTCCCAAAGAATAATTCAAGGGGGCGCTATAGATCGCTTTTGCTCCGCCCCCTCATTATATGCAGCCGAATTGTGCATAATACTGCTGTTAACAATGACAACAAGTTTCAGACAGCTCTGACAAAGTATATGATAGCCGCACACTTTTGCCCGAAAATCAGCCCAAAAGTCAATGGAATCTTGTTTTTTTGTGAAAACATCGTCAGCGTCGACTTTGACGCACCGTCACGGCCACGCCCTCTGATAAAAGTTGTGATTTTGATAAGTTTTCTTGTGGAGGCCTTGAGAACACACACGCCAAGTTTCAAGCACATCGGATGAAATCCCTAGGGGAGGAGTTCAAATGCGACCCCTGGAAATGAGGCAAAAAGCCGAAAAGTCCAAATTTGGCATACGTCCATGTGTGAGACCTCCAAAATACGTAATTTTACGCCTGACATGGGGGGGTAGGCAAATTTTCGTGAGTTTTCGAGGGGATATGGGCCGTCGAAAATGCGATTCATTTATTGGAATCTGAAGAATAAAAATAAAAAGAATAAAAAAAAGAAAAATAATAAACATTAGAAATTCAATAGGGCCTCGCACCGCGTGCTCAGGCCCTAATAATGGTGATTTTCATCCTTAAATATCTCGCTTCGTGTTCATTGAGCCCATTGCTCCAAGAGCTTTTTTGTAGTCTCCCCATGTTCTACAATTGGGCCGAGTTTCGTGACTCTGTGTCCAAAACTGTGGCGGGGCTGTTTGAAAGAAAAGTTCCAGGGGGCGCTATGGAGCTTTTTTGCCAGACCCACCAAATGATATTATGCAGCCGAATTGTGCATAATACTGCTCTTAACAAGCCCAAGAAGTTTCAGCAGCTGTGACAAGTATATGATGCCGCACACTTGTGCCCAAAAATCAGCAAAAAAGTGAATGGAGTCTTGTTTTTTTGTGGAAAGGTCAGCAGCGTCGAGTGTGACGCTCCGTCACGGCCACGCCCCCTGATAAAAAGTTGTGATTTTGATAACTTTTCATTGTGGACGCCTTGAGAACACACAGGGCAAGTTTCAAGCACATTGGATGAAATCCCTAGGAGGAGTTCGTTCAAATGCGACCCCTGGGAATGAGGCAAAAACGGGAAAAGGCCAAATCTGAGCAAAATTGGACGCCGTACGCTTCACTGTAGCCCGGGGCACCAAGAGACTTTTTTGTGCGTCTGGGCATGTTACATACTCCCACTGAGTTTCGTGCACGTGGGCGAAACCGTGGCAAGGGGCACCGGCAAAAACGCGCACCTAGGTGGCGCTCTGGAGGCGCATGCGCGCATGCATGTGTGAGACCTCCAAAATACGTAATTTTACGCCTGACATTGGGGGGGTAGGCAAATTTTCGTGAGTTTTGGGGGGGATATGGGCTGTGGAAAATGCGATTTACTCTTAAACGCCGTTCAGCGTTCGAAATACAATAGGGCCTTGCTGTGCTCGGGCCCTAATTAATAAGAACTTGTATGAGCAGCTGGTGTACCAGGTGTATCCAATGGATGGTGTCGACATACAGCAAAACTGCAGCAAGGATTTTGAGCTGACTCTTGCATGAAGACATCATGGAGTTATCTGAGGGTCATTCAGTCCAAGCCAGATCAAGTTTAGAGAAGAAGCAAATGTAAACTTGACTGTATGAATTTTGATAGCCATGGTTACAAGATCAAGGTTATGTTGGTACTGGTAATAAACAGTGTTGATGCTGGACTGCTGATGATGGAATTCTGGGATCCAATAATCAGGAGTATTAAGGATGGATTTACGGCTCAAATATTAGTTGAATGTGGAGGAACCGGTATTGGGTGTTATCTGTAACAAAGGCCAAGCCTCTGAACTTCCAAAATTAGTGAGTGCCAATGTTAGAGCATGTTAGTGCATGAACAGCATGATGGATGAGGATTCAAACAATTTGTTAATTATGTCTATGGACTTGCAGAACCACTTGTAGCTCTCTGCAGAATATCTGAGGCTAGTATGGGGTAGATTTCAAAGTGCTGAGGAAGCAATCTGCCTTTCACTTGCGAGCCTTCTTGCAGTCCATTTTGCTGCAAACTATTTAGAAACCCCCAAAAGCCAACAGAATGAACAGCACTGGTGTACAGATCGATGTCATGTAGGTAAAACATTGTTGTAAAATAAAGTTTGGCATGGCGAGAGAGACAAGGCTCTCTGGCAAGTGGGTAATTGGGAAAAAAAAGTCTCCGGAGAGAGAGAAAGCATAAGAAAACTGCAAAAGTAAGCTCTCTGGAACAGTTGTTTAGTTGAGAGGGAAGACGGGAGTGTGAGCACGAATCCCAGTGCCGGAGACTTTGGCTTACATGACCTGCAGGGTTTGGGAGACTGAAGATCCTGGCATCCCTGCAAGGAGCAGTGGCTGGAGCAAGCTGTTGTGGAACACTGGTATCCTGGTGGCAGGTTCCTCTGCTAAGGCAAGCTGCTAGGTTTGCAGTAAGTAGACAGCAGAGGCTCAGGAGGTCAAGCAAATCATCCACTAATTCGATGATTGGCGGTTCGATCCATGCCTCCACCAGATGAGCCTGCAGTTGAAGTGTACTTGGGCAAGCCTCTGGACCCCAAATTGGTAGTTAGTACCTTCCATGGCAGCCAGTGTATGAATGTGTATGTGAATGGGTAATGAGATATGTAGTGTAAAGGCGCTTTCGGTGGTCAGAAGACTATTTACCATGTTGCCTTTAGTGTTTGAGAACCTTTTTTTACATTACCCACAACAGGGCTTCAGTGCCGCACTAGTTAAAAAGAACAAAATACATGAAAGATTTGTTAAATTTACAGAGTCAGTGATCTGGATTCCCAGCACTATTATACTGAGGACTACAGAGGACTTTATTTATGCTGAACTTAACTGCTGTAAAACGTTCAGAAGCGTCTTCTCTGTGTGTGTGTGTCTTCCCCCGCCCTCTGTCTGTGCGTATCTCCCTCTGTCTTTTTTTCAAACAATCAGACACAAACCAAATTAAACTTCTCTCTGTCATTATTTTGCAGCACAGATTGAAGTCAGACATAGAAGCTGGCACCAAGAAATAGGGGAGGGGAGAAATGAGGGGAGATGAATCTCCACTGTTTTGAATTTGAACTGCATTGTACTTATATAGCGCCTTTCTAGTCTTCTGACCACTGAAAGCGCTTTTACACTACATATCTCATTCACCCATTCACACACACATTCATAGTATGTCAACTTTTAACCACTCGCAATCATTGGTACAAGAAGAGTTTCATACTGTTCCTTTAAAAGAAAAAGATTTCAACTTGATCCATATAATATCATTGTGGTGTTATAAGAGTAGCATAATTTATTTGGGTAATACAGCCGTCGTAAGGTGTGGGTGGACAAGCAAGAGTGAACGGGGAAGACAACTGAATGAATGCCAGAGCAGCATGATAGCGGTTTACAGTGTAGGCTACAGTGAGCTGTGTCACATACAGAAATATGCCGATGACACAGCCATCATTGGGTGCATCAGGGATGACAGAGAGGAGGAGTATCGGAGTCTGGTGAGGGACTTTACTGCATGGTGCCACACTAACCACCTACATGTCAACACCTCTAAGACGAAGGAGCTGGTTATTGACTTCGGGAGGTCCAGACCAAGACCACAACCAGTCCTGTTAGAGGGAGCTAGGTGAAGGCTGTGGACTCTTACAAATACCTTGGGCTGTGGCTGGATAATACACTGGATTTGGACAACACACACCAGCCACCTGTATGGGAAGACACAAAGCAGGTTGCATTTCCTTAGGAGCCTGCGGTCTTTCAACATCTGCAGCAAACTTTTGCCTGTGGTTGCCAGCGTCCTCTTAGACTGTGGTGTGCCGGGGGGGCAGCACATCAAATCAAATCAATTTTATTTGTATAGCCCAAAGTCACAAAGTACATTTGCCTCAGAGGGCTTTACAATCTGTACAGGGAGTGACACCCTCTGTCCTTAGACCCTCGGTTCGAGTGAGGAAAAACTTGCCCACAAAAAACCTTTAACAGGGAAAAAAGGTGGAAGAAACCTCAGGAAGAGCCACAGAGGAGGGATCCCTCTCCCAGGACGGACAGACGTGCAATGGATGTCACGTGTACAGGACAAATCAACACAAACATATTGTACAATTACTGATAAAATGACAATGAATTATAATGAATGATAAAAATGATTACAGTAATAGATATGGTAGTAATAATGACAGTAATAATATATGTAGTGGGCGTCATGCAGGATCACAGCAGCAGCCACGATCCACGAGAACCTGCTGGACGACAGAGCACAGAAACTCCGGGGAAGTTTGGTTAGTAACATGCATTAATGAGACATGTCCACAGATGGAGAGATGGAGAGAGATAGAGATAGATAGAGAGAGAGAGAGAGAGAGAGAGAGAGAGAGAGAGAGAGAGAGAGAGAGAGAGAGTTTTCGGTAAGGGAGATGTGTGCATCTTCAACCAATACCGTGCCTGGCTAGGCATAACCCCGGGTGGGGTCCCCCGGCAGTGTAATCCTATGGCAGCATAACTAAGGGATGACCTGAGCCAGCCCTAACTATAGGCTTTATCAAAAAGGAAAGTCTTAAGTCTATTTTTAAAGGTGTTGACCGTGTCTGCCTTCACCCTTCTGAGGTGTTTGGGTCCAATTACAAGAACTTCAGTTTTGTCTGAATTTAACATCAAAAAATTGTAGGTCATCCAACTTTTTATATCCCTAAGGCATGCTTGGAGTTTAGTTAACTGATTGGTTGCATCAGGCTTGATCGATAAATATAATTGGGTGTCGTCAGCATAACAATGAAAATTGATAATTGAGTGATTCCTAATAATGTTCCCTAAAGGAAGCATATATAAACTGAATAGAAGTGGTCCAAGTACAGAACCTTGTGGGACTCCATGACAAACTTTGGTCTGCATGGAGGATTCATCATTGACGTGAACAAACTGAGATCGATCTAAAAAAATCAAAGAAGGACAATTCCAGACTGAATAAACTGATCAGGCGGGCCTGCTCCATTGTCGTCATGAAGCTGGACTCACTGGTGACGGTGGCAGAGAGGAGGACACTCGTCAAACTTCTGGACATTATTGACAATGCCAGCCACCCCCTGCACACCGTCATCAGCAACCAGAGGAGTGGGGGGGGAGTAAGTACGTTACTTTGTAACTGCTTATTTGCATCAAACCCTTCTGACCTCAATTTTATGGCCAGATTAGAAGACTTAACGCCACTCTGCAAAAGACCCCAACTGTTTTCCAGCGATGATGATTCTTCCAGCCGCACCTCAGGAGAGTGATGCAGCCATTCCTGAAATGGCTGCATCACTCTCCTCCACCTCTTCCAATATGCTCTGTTCCTTGCCTGGGGAACTACAGCATAGTCAGGGTGGTGTGGCGGATCAAAGCCAGCATTCTCAAAGGCCAAAGTGTTACAAAACACTTCTTAAAAACTTTCACATACAAAGTAATAAACTTTCTATAATAAATAGTAATAAGAAACACTAATAATAAATGACTGTAGTATATTTACATGCTATAGTGCAATGAATAAAAAAAACAGAATAGCATGTCAGACAAAGATGCAGCATTTCAATGAGGGATTGAGTTCATCAGCCTGACAGCCTCTGGGTAGAAGCTGTGTTTGAGCCTCTGTGTTTACTAACCAAACTTCCCCGGAGTTTCTGTGCTCTGTCGTCCAGCAGGTTCTCGTGGATCGTGGTTGCTGCTGTGGTCCTGCACGACGTCCACTACGCATATTATTACTGTCATTATTACTACCATATCTGTTACTGTAATCATTTTTATCATTCATTGTGATTCATTGTCATTTTGTCAGTCATTGTAATTGTACAATATGTCTCTGTTGATTTGTCCTGTACACGTGACATCCATTGCACGTCTGTCCGTCCTGGGAGAGGGATCCCTCCTCTGTGGCTCTTCCTGAGGTTTCTTCCACATTTTTTCCCTGTTAAAGGGTTTTTGTGGGCAGGTTTTTCCTCACTTGAACCGAGGGTCTAAGGACAGAGGGTGTCACTCCCTGTACAGATTGTAAAGCCCTCTGAGGCAAATGTACTCTGTGACTTTGGGCTATACAAATAAAATTGATTTGATTTGATTTGATTCTGGAATTAATAATCAAAGGGAGGGGGTCAAAAAGTCCATGGGCTGGGTGGGTAGAGTCCCTCATGATAACCCCTAGGTTTGGTGCCAGTAACAATTTGACACCTGCTGAAGTAAATGTCCTCAATGGAAGTAAAACTGCTGTGGGTGATCTTCTGGGCAGCTTTCACCCCCCCTTTGCAGTGCCTTCCTGTCAGCAGCAGAGCAGTTCCCATACCAAGTGATGATGGAAATGGTTAGTGAACTCTACACCACACACCTGTAGAAAGTTGCCAGGATGAGGTGTTCAGGTCGGCCAACCTCAGCTTCCAGAGAAAATAAAGGCATTAGTGGGCCTTCTTTAAGATGTTGAAGGTATAGATAGATAGATAGATAGATAGATAGATAGATAGATAGATAGATAGATAGATAGATAGATAGATGCTGTGTCATCTGCAAATTTCGTAGCAGGGTGCTCAAGACGCATCCTTGGGGGGAGCTGGTGTTAAGGATGATGGGCGAGGATGAGCTACCATGGATTCTGACAGTCTGGCTGGTGTGTCAAGAAATCCAATACCCAGTTACAGAGGGAAGGTATTAATCCAAGCTGCAGTAGTTTGTTGGCAAGAGTCTGCAGGATGATAGTATTAAAAGCAGAATTGAAGTCAAGAAACAGCTACCTGACATAAGAATCCCCCCTCTCCAGGTGGGTGAGAGCAGTGTGGATAGCGGTTCTTCCAGTAGGTGTTCTGGTGTGGATCCACATCAATGTCAACACTGTTCCTCATGTGGGAATCAGTATTTCAAAAGTGATGTTACAGGATTATCCTGGTCAGATTGGATTAAATCTAGATCTGATCTGAAAACTGGGTATTTCAGCACAGTTTCAGATAATCCTGATCCTGAAGATCAGGATTCTGCTCTGGTAATCCAATTCTCCCTTGAATCCAAATAAAAGGCTGGATATCAAAAGTTAAGGCAGATATCTGGATCAACTTGATACCAAAATTTCTGCTGTAAATACGAGTAATAATTACAGACCTATGAGATGTGTGCACTTGCATTTTTTCAGTGTGTTTATATAATGCTGCATATTGAAGCACTTTACAAGCATTTAGGGTAATTTACATCCTTCTGATTAAATGAAGAGAAATTTGACTTCAGTCAGAAGCTTAAAAATGCATTTCTAAAATGTTTGGAAATAGCTTGAATGTGTTTTTGAAACATGCATCAGTGTATTTCAGTGTTTGTGTACAAACTGATTATTTTACTTCATCAAATCAGATGCTATTTTGCTATAAATTATCATAATTATGTTCAGTGAGAGCCTTCTATATAAGGAAGAAATTAAATTAAATGTTAATTGTTAATTGTGTCACTGACCAAGCTATATACCATGAAAGTAATGCAAGTACAATTTCAAGCAGTTTCAATCACTTTATTCAAAATCCAATAACTTGAAAACCTTGAATGTATCAATACAATTAAAGCATTTCCAAGGATTTCCAGTAGTGATGGGAATTCTGGCAAGGCCCTATGGAGATCCTACTGAGGTTAAAGAACAATCAACTTTAAACACTTTACTGTCTGTTTCCCCAAAGGAATTATGGGACAAAATATTGTGCTACATGTGCTACTTTAAATGAAACATTTAACATTATTTTACAAAACTGAATTGAATAGGCAACATTTAATTTCTCACCGACTTGGTGACCAAAAATAACAATCTTAACTACCTACATGTCAAACTAGTTTTAAGTACTAGATTGATCATGCTTGTCCTCCATTCAGGTTCCTGAAGAGTATGGGATCGACTGAAACGGACCTCAAAGTCTTAATGGAGACACTGTGTCAGTCCCTGAGATTCAGCTGGCCCGTGAGTGCCAGGAGTTTTTGTAACTGATGATATGTAGATACTGTGCAAGTTTTTAGCAGACTGATATCCAACCCATGTTTTTATTTATCCTGTTAGAACAAGCTAGGATAATCTGAAAAAGTTGGCTTTCCTTAAAAAAAAAAAAAAGAAGCTGTTTTACTCTGAAGCTCATAATCACTCTTATGATCTTGTAAATGGACTTTATGTAAATTGACTACTTTCTGAACTTCAACACTCTCCTTTACTTCCTGTCTCATTGTCCTCAGAATGAATAACAAGAATGCTGTTGAAGGTGCAGAACTGTTTGGTTTCAGTAAATGGAAAGCATATGTAGAATAAAACAATAGTCAACTACTGCACAGTGTGTTAATGTCTTCAAAGACACTGAACTTGTGTCATTTGACCTAACCTACTTAACAGTGCATGCAATGACATCTGTCTGAAAAAACTTAAACAAGTCCAAATCCAGTCTGTGCAGTATTCATGGCCGAGACAAGTGCTTTCTCAAAGTCCATGTAGGTTTTGAAATAAGCTGGCAGCTTTAGTCTTTCGAAGCATGTGGAGACATAGGAAGGGTTCCCCCAGAAATCTCCACTCTCAGTTCGGGAGGAAGCATCTCCCAGCCAACCCAGAATGTCAGCAGCTGGGCCATGGTATGTGATGAAGCTAAAGGTAATAAAATGGATTCGACATGTAGTTCTATTTTAATTGATCACATCTATCCATGAGACATGGAACTATTTGTAAAGAGAGCAATACTTTAGCCAAATAAGGTGTTTATACCTGTTTCAATGAACATCCTTAGAAAGCCAGTGATGCGGCATGTGGACTCAACTAGCCATGTGATTTTTTGTAGAAGCATCTTAAAGAACACAAAAATTGTAATTATTTTAAAGGGAGAACTTATTTTGGAGGAATATGCAGATCACATTCTTGGTAAATGGAAAAATAACCAGTTCAGACATTGAAAATACACATAAATTCATCAAATAAAGCGACAACTATAATATACACTACTAATATAATACTAATTATTCTCTATATATATATTCTATTTTTGTGGTCCTCTTTCCCTTCCTCTTCTATATCTACCTTTATATATATATATATATATATATATATATATATATATATATCTATATATATAAACTAAATTACTGACTTACCTAGGGTGTGAACTGTGTTTCAGCCATTTTGTGGAAAGAAGAGGGACAACATCTGGCCTAGATGTCAGCAGGGGCCATACTATCACATCTTTCGGCCCCTTTCTCAGCTGTTTAATCTGGCACATGGTCCTCTCAATGACCTAAGAGACAGACCCGACCCATATTACAGTCCAAATCCTCAACCCAAATTTTACAAAAGTTGGCACAGTAGGGAAAGTGTTCATAAAAGTACAATAAAGGGCTTTATAAAATCCATTCAAACCCTAGTACAGAATATATCAACACTTTACAAGACATTTACACATTTTAAAATAATGTATGCCGCTATTTAGATGTGTATTTTCCCTTCATTTAGCAACAAATCACATTCTACTTGGATAACAAGTTAAAGAGAGTGCTAGTTGTCCTGTCTACAGAGCCAGTTTGCCTGATTGAGAATATGCAGTGCTTCATGCACACTTGACAAAACTGTTCTGCTTAAGACATAACTAATAGGTGAATGGGGAAATTACACTTTATAAATTTCAGCAACTTGTGTCTATTGCTCAAATGTTTAAAAACTGCAAATGAAAGAGAAGTTAACAGTGGTGAACTCTTGACTGTATCACCTTTTTAAAGTAGATTATCAAAAAGCAAATTCACATAACCAGACATGTGTTGTTAAGCTGCTCTCAACAGGCCCGTTGCAGGGGGGTTTCTCTTTGACATGGATGCGTAATTGCGCATGAATAACAGTCACACAGACGCAGCTATTCTAGTTCTATTACACGCATAATCTCGCTGCAATACGTTTTATCAAGTAGAATAATACAGCATAATCATGCACATAGTCTCAGCTATGCCTTTTTGCTATTTATTTCAAAGGAAAAAAAACAACTGTGCAAAGAGTGGTCACAGTACATCAAATCAGTTCAGTCACTTTATTTTTGGCATCTTGACATTTTAAACAAGCAGATAAGAACATTCATTCATTCATTATATACATTCATTAATTACAACTATACACAACTTATTTTACTTATTATTTAACTTCTTTACAACACTAACCCGAACAAATGAAATGGACACACCATGCGTAAATTGCGCAGAAACTAATTACTTCAGAGTCACTTTCCTTGCCTTTTTGGCCGCAAACTCAGCAATAAGATCTCTATAATCCAGTTTAGATGCAATGTCCTTTTCAATGGATAGCAGGGCAAGCCCGCACAGTCTCTCCTGTGACATGGAGGTACTGGGGTAAAGTTGGCTCATTGTTGGATATTGGCTTGAATTTCGTTTCATCTGTGATTTTAATCGGAGACCCAGCAGTGTCCGCGTAATTAAAGAGTGTAGTTTATTGCATCATCATCATACTTTTATATACTATAGGATTACTGTCAACTATCCTCAAGATTTCAAGTTTTACCAGAACACAGCGACTCCACATTGTCAACCTACCGTCCTTCACCGTGGTCCATGTTAGGGACCGTCAGCAATTTACACGTTTCAATATGAATTTAGTCATGACAAATATTCACTAAAAATCACTGAAATTACGTTTTATCTTTCTTTTTGCTGTAGTAGATCATATTTGTAATGCCCTAACTACTACAGGTGAGATTTCTCTGAAAAAACATTTTACAGTAGTAGCAACTCAAAAGTTCCCGTTCAAGCTGAAAGCCAACTGAATGGCAGCCGTCTTCCAGCCGACTTCCAGCCAACTGCCTGCCAAGTCATAGACATAGACGCCTCATTGAGCAGGTTGGTCCGTTGCTGCGATACGTTAACGCGTCCGCCATATTGGATGTGGCAGTTCTGCCCATAAACTAATACAAGGAAATGGACTGAACTTCATAAAGCGCCTTTCTATAAAGTGCTTTAAGTTAATGCCTCTTATACACCCATTCACACACAAACTAATATATCTGGGAAACAAACAGGCACCAAAAACAACGTACAGTAGTAGCAACTCAAAAGTTCCCGTTCAAGCTGACTTCCAGCCAACTGCCTGCCAAGTTCCGTGGCCGGAGTGACCCCCCTCCTTCTCCTGGGCGTGTCTATTTTTTACTGTAACTCCACCTATTCATGTAAATACAGGGTATGACCAGGAGATGGCGCTTCTCTCACAGAACTTTTTTACAGTTGTTCTACCTGGAGATGACGAAGCTTACACACCTCATTAGCATTCTCGTGCATTCACGCTTTTTGGTATCCCAGTGTCAAAGATCACAGAGCGGAAAATGCAGCTGGTTTGACTACTGCATACTATACAGTAGCCGTATGATTTGAGCGTGTTCATGAATTGAAATTAAATTTAAGGTGTTTATATCTAACATGTCAGCATTCACCAAATCAACAACATCTAGGCTGTTCTGTCTTTACTAGTGGTGGGCTGTTATCGGCGTTAACGTGCTGCGTTAACGTGAGACTCTTATCGGGCGATAAAAAAATATCGCCGTTAATCTATTCTCAAAGCTGTTCCAGCCTTTGAGGTAGCTTTTTGACTTTTTTCTCTTTTGTTCATTTTTGTTTTCTTCACTGTAACTCTGTGGAGTCCTGATCTCTCTAGCAATGTTGTTTTTAGAGAGTTTTTGTGCTTTTGTCGTGTTTTTCTCGTGGTTTTTCCTGGTGTTGTTTTTTTTAAATGCCGCTTCCACCTGGACAGCTGCCTTTGTTTACTCCGGGGAACAAAGGCAGGATTAATCGCGCCAATGCCGGCCGGCATTACCTATAATATAATAATCTATTCCCACCACCTAGTCTTTACGTAATTCTCTTCTCTTGTGCTCACGAACTCTCTAGCGCCTATCTGCATGTAAACAACAAACTAACCCTTAAAAAAAGTTACAAAAAACGGTTCATCAGATGTCACAGGGCTGCCAGGCCTGTGTGTCAGACCTGCCGATACAGGCGAGAGTTTATTTTTTTAATTAACAGTTTATTTGGAGGGGAGGGCTTGTTGTTGTGCACGACATAGAGCTGCAGAGACGAGCGTTTTGGAAGCCCTTTGTTATGCAGGTATTTACTGTAGTGCACGCTTTAGGCCAGGTAAACCATACAAACCTCATTAGCATTCTCATTGCTCAATCTTTTGTTTGCACTTTATGGGCTTTTTGGTCTCCCAGTGTCACAAATCACAGAGCGGAAAATGCAGCTGGTTTGAGTACTGTATACTATACAGTAGCCTTGTGATTTGAGTGTGCTTATGAACATGAATGACTCTTTTTCATTTTCGTTCTATTCCATAGGCTAAATGGCGTAAAGCGTAAATGGAAACAATTACGGGTGAATCAACACCACTGTTTATTTTCCACTATGCCCCACTTCATTATTAATAATACACCGCACGGGGCGGTCGGTAGCGTAGTGGGTTAAGCGGCCGCCCCGTGTATGGAGGCTGCAGCTGGCCCCGGTTCGAATCCCGCATTCGACGGCCGTTTACGCCGTGGTCACCCCTCTCTCTGCCCCCGACTTCCGGTCTGTCTTTCAGCTGTCCTATTCTTAAAAAAGGCATTAAAAAGCCCAAAAAATATAAAAAAAAAAAAATAAAAATAAAAAATAATAATACACCGCACAACTTTTGAAAGTCCAGAGATAAGTCTGTTGCAAAAGGTCACGGTGACTATTGTTGTTTGCCAAAACGTCTGTATGGCCTCGATGAGCTCCTGTTTTTTGCCTGGCTTAGCCTCCTTGCGAATAAAGTAGCAAATAAAGTGGAATGAAATTTATTAAAAAACAGTTACGGTGGCCGGTAGTGTGGTGGGTTGTGCATGCGTGTGTAGAGGCTACAGTCCTCGCTGCAGTCGGCCTATGAAAGTAGATTAGTGCCATATATCTGAAGAAGAGCAGACTATGATTTGCACTTGTAAAACCCGTAATTCGCAACTTGTGAATGCGCATCTCGCAACTTGTGAACGCGGCATCTCAGAGTTTGTAAGTGTAACTTCAGATCCACACATCTGCAAAAAGCAAACTGCAAGCATATTTCACAACTTGTGAAAGCGCATCTTCGAATTTGCACTTGTAACTTCAGATCTGCAAAGCTGCACAACGATTTATGCTGCGCAGGTTCCTATTGCTCGCTCAGTTGCGTCATCCTTTCCACGTGATTTTTGGCACGATTCACTCGGATGGATGTGAATTTGAATCGGACAACATTATGCGCGCAGAGACCAGGGGCCTCATGTAAACGCATGCGTACCACAAAAAAGGGGCGTACGGTCCTTTTTCCACGCTCACCGTTCAATGTATCAACCGTGAAACAATCGGAAATGTGCGTGCCCCACGCCAATTTCCTAGCTGTCGTCGCACGTTTCTACAGCTATTGTTCCTTTGGCGACACTTAGAGGTGAAACTGGGAAACTGTTAAATGTGAAACAAGTAGTCATCAGAGTGACTGTGCCACTCGCGAGAACACACTTATGAAATATTAACACACGCAGGTGTTTGCATTATATAAGTGGATATAAAAGCATGCGCAATGTGATTAGAAAAATGATATTAACAAAGACCGCGTTAGCGTGTTAGAGGACTTGCAACGGACCGCCGTTAGCGATTTAAGGAACGCAAGGATTTACTTGCAAACCATGATAATTGGCTCATCAGCCGTTTCGGTTACCAAGGCAGTGTTAAGGAGTTACTGCAGAGCTGGGGCCGGCCCGAGACGCAACGGGGGCGGCGGGCGGCTGCCTGACTGCGCTGGGGTTCCCGGCAACAGGGGCATTCCAGCGGGAGTGGCCGATCGGTCAGGGTGTGCCAGTTAACCTGAGCCGAGCCATGCCAGCTGTGTGGACGGATCATCCGAATGTCTTCCTGGTACATCAGATTCCCGTTACTGCTGTTGAACAGGCCGACATTAAAGCACAGTTTGCAGCAGAGCCGGTTTCCTAATGTAATCGGAGCTATTGACTGCACACACTTGCTATAAAAGCGCCATCCACAGGATGATTTTTTTTTATGTTAGTAGGAAACATTTTCATTCCATCAATGTTCAAATCATGTGTGATGCGCGGAATGCAGCTAACTAACATCGTGGCAAGGTGGCCTGTTCAAGCACGACTCATTATTAGACAACAGCCTTGCTGAGAAACAGGCTGGGACTGGCACGGTGCGCGATGGGTGGCTTCTATTCGTTTCTAATTGTCGTACCTTGTAACGCTGGATACATACGAAACAATTAACGAATAATGTGATGTATGTGTCTAACAACACTCTCAAATGACAGTACTTGCATGCACCATCCAGCCAGATATTGTGATTGATCCACTAATAGAACGTGACCTTGAGGACTCAGAGAGGCGCCAAGTGATTCCGGTGTGAGACATATTTAATATTAAATTAATTTCTTCACAGGGGTCAGTTTCTAGCCGTGCCCCTGATTGCAGCACTCTGACAAACACTTAAGCCGTGCCCCGTGGCCAGTGCATATTTGGGATCTTGCGCATTCAAATATCATGTTTTTGGTTTTCTTTATTTTGCTGTGTGAAATTAGGCTGCAGAGCTTTCTAACAAGCCCTGATTGTCTCCCTGTGTTCAGTATTCTTGTCAGTAAAAGCGGGGCGTAAAATGTCAGCCCAAGCGACAACCTTTCCACACCTGTCCACACTGTGTGTGCGCTGCTCGGATCCCACGGCATTTCCCAGGTCACACCACACGCTCCCACTCACGTCTTTTTTTTGGTATTTTATCCTGTTGACCGGGAACCAAACAGAATCTCCACTTCATTCACTAGAATCTTTAGCTCAGACTCTGTGAAATTCATTTTTTTCCTTGTTCATCGCGTTATCTGATCGGGGGAAGGGTGAATCTCAGGTCCAGGGCCTATTAATATAGATTAGATAGATAGTACGACAGTTTTCGGGTTCTGGCGTACGCCAAGTTTAGTAGGAAATCCACGCTAGTTTTGACTGAGGCCCCAGGAATGTCGGTTCACCACTCTCACACACACACATCTCACACACACACACACACAC
Organism: Larimichthys crocea; assembly: GCF_000972845.2. Classification (NCBI taxonomy): domain Eukaryota; kingdom Metazoa; phylum Chordata; class Actinopteri; family Sciaenidae; genus Larimichthys; species Larimichthys crocea. The sequence goes on along the minus strand of NW_020858142.1, from coordinate 6,682 downwards.
ACACCACCACACACACCCACACAACATATATATATATATCTTATATATATATATATATATTATATATTACATACACACACACACACAACCCACACACACACACACATCTATGTGTGTTGTGTGTGCTCTTTATTCAGAAAACCCTCATGTCAATCTACATTTCAGGATGTGGTTATTATAGACACAGATTAAAATGTATTTATAAATATTTCAATATTTATCATCACAGTCACCCGGTTAACCACATAGTGCTTGTAAACACTCAGTTAGAAAAATACATACGTTGGTTTTGGGTGACATAAGGAGTATAAACATTTATAATCATCACTTTAAAGTTACTATACGTTGTTTTTTGGTGCCTGTTGTTTCCCAGTTATTAGTGTGTGTTTGTAGAATGGTGTATAAGAGACATTAACTTAAAGAACTTTGTAGGGTGGCGCTTTATGAGTTCAGCCATTTCCTGTATGTTTACGGCAGATCTGCCGAACCAATACGGCGGCGCGGTTTACCGTATAGCGACCAACGACCAACCCGGCTCAATGCGCGGCGTCTATTATATATGTCTATGGCCAGCCACCCACCACCACCACTGAGCCGTTTATGATATTTATCCATAACCACACTGCCACCTCTTGGACAAGAGTGGTTAGAAAGGCATTCCTGGTCTCTGCGCGCAAATCGTTCCTTTCAAATCCTCCGGTGAATCGTGCCAAAAATCACTTGAGAAGGATGACGCAACTGAGGCGAGCAAATAGGAACCTGCGCATGCAAATCCATGTGGGCTTTGCAGATTGAAGTTACAAGTGCAAATTCGAAGATGCGCTTTCACAAGTTGTGAAATATGTTGCAGTTTGCTTTTGCAGATGTGTGGATATGAAGTCTACACTTACAAACTCTGAGATGTGCGTTCACAGATTGCGAGATGCGCATTCACACAGTTGCGAATTACGGGTTTTACAAGTGCAAATCATAGTCGCCTGCTTCTCAGAGATTATGGCACTAATCGACTTTCATATCGGCCCAGTTCGATCCCGCATCAGCGCCTTTGAACATATTTGGCAATGCCCTACCCACTACACGTGGGCTTTTTTCAGCAAAACAACATCTATCATGGTATCAGGCGCAGTTTTTGCTACAAAGCAAGCAAGCGCACTGTCCACACCCCCACTCTTCATTGTCAGCTGGAATTCCGTCTGGAGTACCCAAGGCAAGGTGCATGCAACCCATCTCTGGCAACATTTCACATTCAATTCTGTAAACAATCGACAATTTTCATAAGCGATGATACACATAGTTTTTGAAGTTAAAATGATTTACATTCACATTTATGACACTACCCAAGTAAATTTTTCTGTGTTTCTTTTTGCAGTGAAGAGGCACCTTTAGCGCACATGGCAGACAGAACGTCCCCCCTTGACGTCTGAAATGAACATACAAAAGGAACCTAACCAATGCATGTGCAGTACAAATTAAATTTTGAAACCTCACGGTTTAATTGAATTGGTGGAATCCTAACCCTGGCTATCCTTCAAATGCTTGGAAACACCTATGACTACAGTAAATAAAATAGCATTATAACAAGGAGACTTTATTTTAGGACACACAATTGCTACTTATTGTCTAAACAAACAAGGTTTCTTAACGAAGGCTTATGACATATTTATTGCTCAATACGATCAGTAAAGCATGACCAAGGGAAGGTCCCTCAGCCAATCTGTCTCTTCTCTGCTGTGCAATGGTCCTTTTATTCTTAATGTTAATGTTTAAATATTCCTCTGGGAGTTTGCAAGGGAATAGTCTTTTCTAGTTTTTTTTCTCGCCATCCGTGAGTGACCAAAAGCAAACAATTCAAGAAGTTCGTTTTTATTTTTTCTCCATACACTGTAGAATTTAGTTTTAAAACTGACAGCCCTGTTGCTAACCGCTGTCCGTTCTAAGTATTTCTTTAACAAAGAATTTAGAAATTTCAGCTACCCAAGGACAAATGCAGGACATATCAGCTTTTAATAAAAAAATGTTTTCCTCAACCTGCCATAACAAACACACACCACAGCTAGTAATCACCTTTTCCTTTGCGTTTGGTTTTTGTGTTGAAGCCAATATTTGCAGGCTTCCAGGGTATGTTCAACCAATCCCTTTCCTTTCCCCATTAGATTGAATCGTTGTTTTTCTGAAATATTTACTGTCACAAAATATGTGCACTGTTAAGTTTTGTTTGTCATAATTCATATTTGTTTTCTTCAAGATATTATTTATAATTTATTTTATTTAGTTTTTTTAAGTTTTAAGTTGTTTTGTCAGAGTGCTGCAAATCCACAGGGGCAAACTGCTTAGAAACTGACCCCATGTGAAGAATTTATTTAATATTACATATGTCCTCACACACCGGGAAATCACTTGGCGCCTTTCCTCTTGAAGTCCCTCCAAGGTCACGGGTTCCTGGTATTAAGCTTTTTGATCAATCAACAATATATCTGGCTGGATGGTTGCCATGCAAGTTACTGTTCATTGTTTTTTGCAAAGTGTTGTTAGACACCATACATCCAAAATTTAAATATAATTTCGTCCAATAAATTCTTTTATAAGTTGTCTAGGTGTAGTAACTCACGACAAATTTCCAGTGGCGGTGATGCACATTTTCACACCCTGACAATGCCATCGTGTGGTCAAAGTTCACCTAAAATATGGATAATTAATAGGATATAAGATTTGCAGTATACATTAAATCGGTCCACGTTTTCCATAATTTTACTATGGGGCCTGGATAACAGCCAATTATTGTTGTTGAGTTTAATCATACTTACATTTTTTTTTTAAAAAACTGTTTTGTGTCTCAAAACTGCTGGGCGTTTTTTTTTCCAAACAGAATAACAACCCATAAACAAAGTGGGTCCAGCAGGTAACAGTCGTTTTTGAATACATCCTCCTTTTCAGAATGGTTGTGAAATGAAGTTTTTCAAAGTTTCAAGTTTTTTCAAGTTTCAAGTTTTAAATTGTCAAAACCTTTTCCAATTGTTACAAACCATAACGAAACAAGTTGAAATTACCGTTTTTCTCTCTGTCCAACGTAAAGAAATGTAAACATATATATAAAATAAAAATAAAATAGAATAAATAAAAAAATTATGAATAAAAATATAAAAATAAAATAAGATAACCAATAAATAGATATAAACCAATATATACAAGCAGAGGTATTTTTTGAGTTCCCCTGGTAAGTGGCTTGGGGTTGCCCTTTGGGGGGGGGGGGGGGGGGGGGGATCAACAGTGTCGCAGAGTGGGGGGGCAGCGGGCGGCGAGGAAGGGGGGGGGCAGTTAACTGGAAGGGAGTTCAGCAATCTTGGGAAATGCCCTGGTGCTGAAAAGCTTGTCCCCTTCTCAGTCTGCGCTGGTTCTCGCACCGGAGGGCTCCCTCATTCGTCCTCCCGGAAGGCAGAAGAAACTAAAGAGAGTGGTGGTTGGGGTGGGTGGGGGTTCGCCCGCAATGCTGATATGCGTTTTTGCCGGGCCAGGCGGGTTTGCTGTAAATGTCCCTGGAGGGAGGGGAGGGGGGCCACCAATATGATCCTCTCCTCAGCCTGTCCTCCTCAACGATGCGGCTGCAGGGTTCCTTCCTTGGCAGGAAATGCAGTGGCGCTGACCCCGTACCACGGGGTGAGCACCTGGTCAGGAAATGCTCCTTGGGTGGTGGTTGGCCCGCGTAGAAAGTCCTGCAGATGAGGGACTGGAGCCTCTGGCTCTTCTCTCAGTCTGCGGAGGAAAAAAGAGGCCGCTGGCTGGGCTTTTCCTGGTCAGTGAATGGCGGTGGTTGCTAGCCGCCCAGGAAAGAGGTCCTCAAGTGATGAGCAAAACCCCAGGGAACCTGGGGCTCACAACGCCGTCTCCTCCAACAAAGCAGCAACATTGATGGGTTTAGTGGGGGGGGGCGGGTGGGGGCCCTCTCCGGAAAGTCGACAACAATCTCCCTTTTTCTCCTTCCTTCCACATTCAGAGAGAGATTGTTGTCCTCTTCTCTGCCCACCAATTTGTGGCCATCGGCCCTTCAAACCCTCAATCCCTGTAATTTGACTCATCGTTTTTGTTTGAATGAGCCCCAACCACAAAGTCGTGTTTCGTCCGCAAACCTTGACGAAAGAGGGTTGGTGGTTGTGTGTTGGTGAGCAGTTCGTTGGGTCAGCCAGGGTTGGGAAACAGTAAGGGGCTGAGCACGCATCCTTGGGGCCGCCCCCTGTGTTTCAGCCGGGAATGGTGGCTAGATGCGTTGCCCCTGAAGCCCGACCCTTTACTGCCGTGGGTTTGGTCCCTTTTCCGGTTCAGGAAGAGTCCAGCAACCAGTTGCAGAGGGTGAGATGTTTTAGTCCCCACTAAAGATCCAGTTTTTGTATCAGCTTGCTGGGGGATGAATGGTTGTTGAGGCTGACTGAATCTAAGGAACAGCCACCTCACATATGAAGTCCCTTAGAAGTCCCAGGTGGGGTGAGAGCCTGAGTGGGAGAGCGGTGGGTGAATTGCATCAATCAGTCCAGTGACCCGTTTGGCCCCGATATGCAAAACTGATAGGGGTCCCAGGGACGGAGGGAGGATTGGAAATTTGATGTGCTGCATGGAACTTAACCGCTCGAAGCAACTTCCATGATGATGGGGGTCAGTGCCAACGGGGGCGGTTAGTCCGTTGAAGCAGGAGAGAGAAGCCCTCTTTGGAACCGGATGGATGGTGGGTGTACTTGAAGCAGGTGGGGACAACAGCCTTGGCTCAAGGGAGGGTGAAATGTCTGTGAGGACAATCTGTGAGCTCACCTCTGCACAGTCCCTTCAGCACAACGACCAGGAAATGTTTGTCAGGTCCCTGCAGCCTTTGCAGTGGTTGTCCCTGGAGATGGGATCTCCTCAAGCGCTTAGCCGGAGACAGGGACAGCCCACCCTGGTCATCTGGAGGGGGTGTTGTCTTCAGTGCAGGGGTGCTGTTGTTCACTCAAACCGTCCAAAAGAAAGTGGTTTCAGATCGTTGGCAAGGTGATGGTCACTGTCGACAGGTCCCCCCTGTGGTCCCGAGGTTTGTTAGTCCTGGTTGAATGGTCGGTAAAACCCCTGCCACAGGCCTCCTTTGTGTCTCTTGCGTTGTCGTAAAGTGGGTTTATCCCTGTTTGCTGGTAACTGGCCCTCTGTTTTTTGCAAATCTTGGATGCCCACTGGGACAGGTTAGTTTGGCTGCTAGCTGATCTCAGACCCATCCTCATCACCTGCCTTCTGAAAGCAGACGTTCCGGGCTCTCAGTTAACCCGAATGGAACTTCCCCCCCCCTTCAATGGTGTCTGGTTGGACCGTACCGGTTGATGGTGTCCTTGGTGTCTGTGAACATTCATCAGTGAATTTGCTGATGTTAGGCAGTAACAGTGTCCCCGAATATTCCTGGGAATGTTTGATCTGATGTTGTAGGTGGGCTGGCCTTGCTAAACAATGTCCCCAAGTCCCTGGTTTAGTTGTTAAAGCAGTCCGGGAAAGTGCTGAGGAGGCACCCTCTGGCCACACACGTACCTGCCCTTCTGAAAAACCCCGGTCCCTGGTGGTGCGTGTTTTGACCTTAGGCCCCTTGTAATGCCCCTGGCATTAAGCGATAACAGTATGTGGTCCCCGAAGCCGCCGAGAGGGGGAGGGGTGAGGCCTTGTTATGCCGTCCTCTCCAGTTGGGGGTGTAATACCTGGGTCCAATGTGTTTGTTTCCCCCCCGAGTAGCAAATCAATGTGTTTGGTACACATGAGGAACACTGTTTTTGAGATTTTTGGCCCATGGTTGAAAATTCTCCACCCACCGATGAGAAAGTTCCCTCTGGATGGCAGTATGCAATGCTGTTTCACTGATGGAGCTGTAACAGTTCCACTCCCAAGTGGCCTTGGTCCCCTCCCTATGTTGTTTGTTTACAAGCTGGGAGGTGTAAACCCTGCAAACACAACCAAAGCAGGATTGGCCAAGAAAACTCCTTGGTAGATAGAAAGGCCAGGCCCACTTGATGAATCATAAACATGCCACAAGGGGTGAACAGTATGTTCTGCAGAACCACCACAGTGTCCTGACCGAAAGACCAAGCGTCCCTGATGTACACACAACCCCCGCCAACCGCGGGTCCTTATACCTCCCTTTTTCAAATGAGGGCTTCTGGGTCTGCCCTCGGTAGCAAGTTTAGCTTAGCCGGTCGAGCTGGAATGGCGGAGTCCGGTAAAAAAATCCCTTTGTTTGTTTCAGCCCATGGTTTCCCGTTGAAACGAAAAACACAGCACTCTCTCACGTCCCCCCCGCTGGGTTTCCGAATCTCAGGAGGTGTTAATGTGAAGCCCAGTTTTTTATATTGTCCAAGGAGCGTACAGTGGCCTTAGTACGATGGTTTGTGGTAAAGCCGGCTTGGGTTGTTGGGTTAGCCGCTAGCCTGGGGCCCGATTACCTCCGCGCTTTCACCTCGCTTCTATATCTGTCGTTCTCTGCCTCCCGCGCGCACCACCTGTGGCACCGCTTCCTCTGCGGGTTGTTGGCTTGCAACTGGGGGGGTCCCGGTGGGTCGAAGAGGGCCGACTGGAGTAGGCCCGAGGTTGTGGTAGCGTTCCTCAAGCGTGTTCCGGGTTTTAGTTTCCAGAAGAAATTTTGCTGATTGTTCAAAAAGAGTCCCGCGGCTGTATGTGCGCCCCCGTA
>NW_020858141.1:0-564 GCF_000972845.2 Larimichthys crocea | reverse complement strand
TCTGTTCATTTATTAATTGATTACTTTGTTCCTCTTCAGTCCTTGTCATTGTGTTTGGACTGGGAATATTCTGAAATGATCCATTCTGCATCATGAGTACTTTCTATTCTGGTACCTCAAGTGTATCTTGGATTTGGTTTTAACCATATTTTACAATACTTGGTTAAAAAAGTAAGAATATTAACAATGACAAGCTGTGAATGTTTTTGGGGGTTTATGTTTATTTCATCTAAATAGGGACAATAGTCATTAATTAACATGAGCACTGAAGTCCTTCATGTAAATGTTCCAGATATTTTTCATCTGCAGTCCCTGGCATGTTGGTGGCATATAAGGAAACATTAAATGAAAACATATTAAAGCACATAAGCTCAAAGAATAGTGACACAATGCCCATATGAGACGTCTATCTATCTATGTAGGCTATATTGGCCTCATAGCGTTTGGACTAGTGCGTCTCAATATTCAAGGTCTGATTTCAGACTATACCAAAACATGCCACGAGGTGGAAGTAGAGTCATATTAATATTCTGCAACAGCTTTGCCTGCCTGCTAGGAGATCCT
>NW_020858140.1:0-627 GCF_000972845.2 Larimichthys crocea | reverse complement strand
AAACGCTTTTTGCATTTTGTTTATTGGACGATGGAAAATGATTTTTAAGACATTTAAGACAGTCCCTCTCTTTCTCCCTGCCTTTCTGTCATTCTTCAGCTGCTACTATACAATAAATGTTCAAAAAGCCCCAAAAAATATCTTTAAAAAATGTCTACAGATTGTTGTGGAGAAATTGCTGAAGTCAAAGGTCAATGGTGAGGTCAGGAAGGAGAGAAAAGAAAGTGTTCAGGAGCCTCTGATGTCTTATGCTGTAATATTTATTGACGCTTAGCCAAGGAGAATTAGAGACAGATAAATGTAAAAATGCCTTTGAATTGTAGTTGATTAGAGATTAGTATCAACTTTAATGCTATAATCTAGCAGTAAATAGAAACAATCAAATAAAGTACAACTACCTTTAAAGTCTGTGTAAAGTAAGAATAAATAAATGTTCTGAGTTTGTCAGACCAAAGAAGAAATTATTAGCCACCCAGGCAAATTTGAATGATTAAAAATATCGACAGGTTTATGAAATTAGGTGTCAAAATCGGGTAAAAATGGGGGCGTGTCCTCTGAATGTGCTGAAGCCACGCCCACTTGTGCGGGCAGTCAAGCAGCCTTTTTGAAGCGACTGAAACGTGTCAG
>NW_020858139.1:0-1354 GCF_000972845.2 Larimichthys crocea | reverse complement strand
AAATTGATTTGATTTGAAAATTGATGTTCCAGCTCAAACTGTCACCTGTTATGCTAATAATAAACCTTGGATCACCAAGGACATTAAGGCCATCCTTAATGAAAAAAGAGAGCGTTCAGAGATGGCAGCCGTGATGTGGTGAGGAGAGTGCAGGGGGTACTCAAATTTAAAATCAGTAAGGCTAAAGATAATTATGGGAGAAAGCTGGAGAATTAACTCCAGCGAAACAACATGAGGGATGTGTGGAGTGGCATGAGAACCAACACCGGGTTCCAGAAGACTGGTAGGGACGTGTAGAACGAGCCAATGAACTGAACCTATTTTTCAATAGGTTTGATACTGTGGCCCCTACCCCTCAAGACTCTGCTGCTGGCTACCCAACAACTACTACCACTCTACCTCCCCCTACTCCCCCTCCTTACAGACCCCTTGTCTGCATCTCACAACCTCAATTAACTACCACCTACTTCACCCATTCCCCCTGCTCTGCATCATGTCTGCCACAACCTGAGGACCTCACCCCTCCCCTAACTGTCACCTCTACAGTGTCCTTTACACCTGACCTGGTGAGAAGACAACTGACGAGACTCCACCCCGGCAAGGCTGCAGGCCCTGTCTGTTTTTCCAAGGGTTCTTAAAGCCTGTGCCCCTCAGCTGTCTGGAGTACTGTGTCAAGTCTTCAGCCTAAACATTCACCTCCAGAGGATCCCAGTGTTGTGGAAGACGTCCTGCCTTGTTCCTGTGCCAAAGACGCCGTGTCCCAGCGGCCCTCAGGACTACAGACCAGTGGCCTTGACGTCCCACATTATGAAGACCCTAGAGAGGCTTGTCCTGGAGCAGCTAAAACCTATGGTCAGGCCCTTCAATAATCCACTACAGTTCGTCTACCAGCCCCGACTGGGAGTTGAGGACGGCATCATCTAACTGCTGAATAGAGTCTACACTCATCTGGACAAGCCGGCGAGCACTGTGAGAATCATGTTCTTTGACTTCTCCAGTGTATTTAACACCATCCGTCTGACTCTACTGGGTGAGAAGATGACTGCAATGCAGGTGGAGGGCCCCATCGTGTCCTGGATTGTTGACTACCTGATGGGCAGACCACAGTACAAACACCTACAGAACTGTGTGTCTGATAGGGTGGTCAGTAACCCTGGGGCCCCACAGGGGACTGTTCTCTCTCCCTTCCTCTTCATCCTTTTCACCTCAGATTTAAACTATTGCACCGAATCCTGCCACCGTCAGAAGTTCTCTGATAATTCAGCAATAGTTGGTTGTATTGAAAAGGGTGATGATAGTTGCTTGCCAGGTATATAAAACAGAGGGATATGGCTTCCACTATTCCTGCTGTTAG
>NW_020858138.1:0-743 GCF_000972845.2 Larimichthys crocea | reverse complement strand
TCTTTAATTGTTGTTTTGGGTCAAAACGTTACATGAGTACAAACTTTGATACTGTCAGATGCTTGCAATGTATGCAGGTCAAGCTTCACTCATTCAGAACTTTGCCAATAGAGGATTGATTAAATGATGTTTATCAGCCATTAAGGAACACGACAAGAGACGCTGCACGCCTGTTTATCATTCTCTAAATGTACAACAAAGATATTGATCATCCAAGCTGCTGCTCAGAGTCAGACCTTTGTGCTGTTCATGAAGCTAAAAAGTAAGAAGATATTTCTGAACAAACATCCACCATCTTAATAAAGTCCACGTCTCTGACCACATGGATAAATGCAAACTACACAGTTCAGTCATTCTACCTGCTTTTCTGCTCCAGGTCTTTGAAAGCTGTTTACAGCACGGGAAGTGAATGACTACAGTGTCTGTGTATGTTCAGTGATGTTTTAGGAAGCCAAGCGGTAAATGTTCTGTGTGAGTGCTTTATTTTGAGGAACTGGTAATGCAGAGCATGGTGTGTGTGTTCTTAGTGATCTTATTACATTATTAGACTATTGACATATTTGCCGATGTATGATGTCACTGATGATATATATTCCTCATGTTTGACGTGGCTCTCCTAATCATGTGCAGCTGCTGTAGCTTCATCTGTCCACATGGAACAATCAGTTTATAATATTTATAATCACCAAGCTACTGAGAAGGTTTTCAGTCCCAGGACTCATTGTTTGAGCATTTCAAGACAG
>NW_020858137.1:0-1630 GCF_000972845.2 Larimichthys crocea | reverse complement strand
GTTCCGGAGTGAACGCTGGCGCGACTTGCTTTAAAACTTTTAAGTTGTCCTTTGGTCTCGCGACCTATGGACTGTGCGATTGCTCTCAGCTGTCACACTTAATCGTTGAATATTTCAGCATAAGACTGGCGATCTAACCAATACTCCTGCGTGGGTATATGGACTATCACTCACCTACCTGTCTTACTCCAGCTACTGAGTCCCACCTGCTTCTGCCTCTGCTCACCTGCTCCAAGGTACCCGGGTCCTCGCCCACTATGCTAACCGGCTTACTGGCTGGTCCGTGCTTCTCTGGTCTCTCCTGTCACTTATTCACCAACCCGTGACGGGTCTGCTCCAGTACTCCGCTGCTGAGCTTCTCCGGCTGCGTCTCCACCTGTCTGCACCTCCACCGGCTGCATTACTCCTCAACTTGGATACATATAATACTGTCCCATGGAAGATACATCCATGGGTCTCGCCGGAACATCCATGAAGACACCTCGAAAACAATGAAGTCCATCTGGTCCACTTCTTGTCGCCCCCACGTAACACCGGCTGGGTTGACCACAGTGTGCTAGCCTGCCTAGCCCGGTCGGCTAACAGACCTGCCAGATGTGACAACACCACTGTCAACTTCAGTCTGCTCAACATCCGCTCACTCATGAGCAAAGGACATCCCATCAAGGATCTCCAAACCGACTGTATGTTGGACTTCCTCTGCTTAACCGAGACTTGGCAACAACCCAGTGACTTTTCTCAATTTAATGAATCCACTCATCCGGGGTTTGTTTACATCTATCAACCCTGTGACACCGGTTGGGGAGGAGGTCTCGTGATAATTCACCATGAGAAGTGTAAAGTCTCACCGGTGTCTGTTCCTACCTTCTCCTCCTTCGAATCCACCGTGTGTATACTGTCTGGAGCTACTCCCACAATCATTACAACTGTTTACCCTCCCCCAAAACCTAATAACGACTTTCTAAATGACTTTGCTGCTCTGCTCATGCACCTGTCCACCCTCTCATCAAATAATATAGTGCTTGTAGATTTCAAAATTCACATGGACAATATTAATAACCCTCTTACCAAAGACTTTACATCTTGCCTGGACATCTTTGGATTCCAACAGTATACTGATGTTCCCACTCATTCTAAGGGTAAAATCTTGGACTTAATCTGCTGTTCCGGTGTCTCTCCTTCCGACCATAGAGCCGATGAACTCCCGATTACTAACCATTTCCTCCTCTCATTTATGTAAGACTCCCTCTTTCCTTCACTAAGCTCCCCCGTCTTATCTCTTTCCGCAATATTAAGGACATCAACCTAGACTCTCTTTCCTCCAGTATTTACCCCCTCATGAACATTCACAATTTAACCACCCCTGAAGAACTGGTTTCACACTACAGCACTGGACTTCATCACATGCCCACTGCTACGCAGATGACACCCAGCTCTACCTCGCCAGCAAACCCACCTCCGCCCTCCTCCCTTACTGACTGCTTGACAGAAATAAAATCCTGGTTCACCTCAAATCTAATTAAACTGAACAGTGACAAAACTGAGGTTCTCCTCATTGCCACCAAATCAACATTATCCAAAACTGACAGTTTCTCTACTGACATAGACAATTGCTCCATTTCCCCCTCCC
>NW_020858136.1:0-508 GCF_000972845.2 Larimichthys crocea | reverse complement strand
TGTTTAATATATGAACACAGTACTGTATATATACCGTATGTGTTTATACTATACATTATAGCTGTTATATAAGTACATTCATATGAATACATTCATATTTATAATGATGTATTCATATTCATGTGTCTCACAGCTTTGTATGTGGTACATTTTCTGACGGTCCACCCATCCTTTGGTCAAGCCAAGTCATTTATGTGACCAGTGTTTTTCATTTTACTGACAACATATACTGTCAGTTTTCAAAATGTAATAACTATTGCTCAGGTAAATGTATGATTGATTATACTACACAACTCCAGTTTCCACTGGGATTGTCTTTTTTTTTTTGAAGAAGAAAAACAGATTTCTTCTTTAGAATGATTTATAGATGTTGTAATCATATAGAATTTAGGCCTGTTAAAAATATCATGGGATCAAAACGTTTATTTAATCAAAAGTGCTGGACTTGATACCAAAAGAAGCCAGTAAATGTACCACATACCCTGACTGTGACTATAGTTATTATTAT
>NW_020858135.1:0-785 GCF_000972845.2 Larimichthys crocea | reverse complement strand
ACGGCATGAGCCAGGGCGTTCTTGGACTTTCAAAGAAATAGACATTTTGTTATTATCTAAAATATGTTTTATTTCAATGTTGGAACTGAGCTGTTTTTTAATCACGTATCACTGCAGTTGCTGTTTTAAATGTGCACATACTTTAACCTCCTCTTCAACATGCCTCTTGAGCTCCTCAATCTGCTGGGTGTAAGCCTGCTTGCTCCTTGTCAGTTGCGAGATCAGGGCTTCTTTTTCCTCCAGTTGGCGACTGATTTCACCTAAGGAGAGACAGAGTTAGAACTAATCCAAATGCAAAAACTGGCATTGTAATGGAAATAATTGTTTTTTTCTCACCATTCTCTGTTTGCAGTCTTGCCCTTTGTACCACAATGTCATTCAGCTGTCGCACATGTTCATCATTTTTGGTCTTTAACTCACTCAGTTGATCCTCAAGAGTGCGACACATTTTCTCCAGATTTGCCTGAAATTAACATAAACATTGCACATCTAAAATATTGCAGTATAGTCTGTGAGAGCTGTATAAATGCAGAAGTCTTGCAGAGTAATATTTGTTGACTCAGTTGCAATATTTTTTACTTCACCTTTGATTTGGCGACAGCCTCCATATTGCTGGAGAGGTCATCGATCTCCATCTTGTACTCGCTTTTCTCTTTCTCCAGCTTCTGTTTGACTCTCTGGAGGTTATCGATTTGTTCTCCCAGCTCTGCCACACTGTCGGCCTGCTTCTTGCGAAGAGCTGCAGCGGTGGCTTCATGCTGCAGGGTGGACTCTTCGAGATCACG
>NW_020858134.1:0-579 GCF_000972845.2 Larimichthys crocea | reverse complement strand
TAAACAGCCTCTGTCATCAGAGTTCCTAATATGAACTGAGATGAAGAACCTTTTTTTAAATCATGCAACTTTTAATTCCAGTTTTTTACTGATTTAGTCACGTCTTCAAAATGGTTGAAGTCAAACAGCAGTGATTTTAACATGTGCTGAACAGAGATTATAAATACTGTTTCACCAAAAGTCCAGAGTCAACATTTTAACACAAATGTTATTTGTCTTCTTGTTCATTATTTCCTCTCCAGACTGAGTGACTGTGACCTCTCAGAGAGAAGCTGTGAAGCTCTGTCCTCAGTTCTCAGCTCCCAGTCCTCTAGTCTTAAAGATCTGGACCTGAGTAAGAACGACCTGCACGATTCAGGAGTGAAGCTGCTGTCTGCTGGACTGGAGAGTCCACACTGTACACTGGAAAGTCTCAGGTCAGGATCCATTAACCCATTCAGCTGATGAGCATTTAAAGACAGTAGACAATTTCTTCTTTATTTGACTGACGCAGCAGGACCCTCAGATGATCTTCCATGTGTGTTGTTTTGTGTGTTTTCAGGCTGTCATGCTGTTTGATCACAGAGGAAGGCTGTACTT
>NW_020858133.1:0-832 GCF_000972845.2 Larimichthys crocea | reverse complement strand
TTTGACATTTTCATGCGGCTCAGCGTCAAAGACTCACGGCGTGCTAGCAGCCCCGTGCAGATTTCATTCACATCCATGTTGAGCCTGAGAGAGGCTCAGGCTCTGCTCTTGGCGTACATGTGTCTGACCGAATCCTTTGTAGCTTCGGAGGACAGCTGTTTCAGGTTTGTGGTGGGATCCCATTCGGCTTTAGCCGAACTCCGAAGGTTCGTCTCTGCAAACCCCAAAGCGTGCTCAGGGCTCGCGGGCCTGCGGCTTTCGGGTAAAGAGGAGGTCATGTGGGAAGAGCTGGAAGACGAGATATTGCACACGGGAGAAGAGCCGACCAGGGCCGTGTGCGAAGAGAGTGAGGAGGAGGAGGAGGAGGAGGAGGAGGACGAAAGTGAGGAGGACGAGAGTGAGGAGGACGAGAGTGAGGAGAACACGGACGACGAGGAGGAGGAGGAGGAGAGTGAGGGGAAGGACACGGACGGCGAGGAGGATGCGAGCCCAGAGGAGTCTGAGAGAGAAGCCGTAGATTACGAGGAGGGTCAAAGTCAAAAAGCTGACGAGGAAGAAAGCGCGAGCTGTGGCCGCGATAGAGACCGGGAGCACGACACGGACGACGAAGATCGGGTCATAGCAAACATATCCAGAGTCAACAGGAGCGTAGCCCATATCGGACAGACAACGGGACACCTGGTCCGGTTTGGACGTGGACGAGGTTGCCATTCGCGTAGTTTCAAGTTCATTATGATCGGGATACGGACACTGGGCCTGGTCAACTTGAGAATACTGAGAGCGTGCGGCGTGTTTCACTCCAAGCACGGTCGCAGCAGAGCTGTGTTGAAGA
>NW_020858132.1:0-646 GCF_000972845.2 Larimichthys crocea | reverse complement strand
CAAAAGTCATAACCAAACCAAAAAAAGGGCAATGAGAGTTAGGCAGAAGCTCATGCAGGCTCGGCCAGGTGTGGACAGTAAGGTTGGAAAGTTACAGGCACATTAAACAATCTGGCAAGGTATGAGTGGAAATGGGAACAGGTGAGCAGGCAGTCGGGCAGGGCAGGTGATGGAGAACGGTGGGAAAGGGGTTACTGTAGGGCAGGAGGAAGTGGCAGGATCTGAAATGTGGCAGGGAAAGTAGAGTAGACAAGAGAATGAGTGACTAGGTGTAGGCTGGAGTTGTGCCATATGATTTATTCTTTGGGCACCATGGATGTCTATTACATTCAATTGCAATCCATCCAACAGTTTCCAAGACATATCAAGAGTTTCAGCCTCATGGAGGAGCTAGAAAAGTGTGAGAGCGTCTCCAGCATCAGACTTAATTGTCGGCTAATATCTTTCAATCCAGTAGTTGTTGAGATATGTCAAAGTGATGGTCGAGCATTGCTATGCCTGTGACACTGCAGTCATCTTGTCATAATCCCAATTTTCTTCTCCTTCTTTAATTTCTTTTTTTAGGCGACTAGGAAACCCCTCATTTAGTTCATAGGTCGTACTAGCTGGCAGTGGCTTGGATATTTAGAAAATAAATGTTTACATT
>NW_020858131.1:0-525 GCF_000972845.2 Larimichthys crocea | reverse complement strand
TTTTGGACAGTCTGCGGGGTTGAGTCATCTCTTGTGCTGTAAACATTGTGTCCTGCGTGACCTCCCCCTGATATAAATCATGTTTTGTCCCGTCTGGGACTGCTGAGTCATACTTTCTGTCATAGTTTAGAGTTCTGATAGTTAATTCATTATTCTCCGTTAACAGTTTCAGGTCTTCCATGTGCCGTACATCAGCGAGCTGCAGCCACACGACAGAAACAGTCTCTGTGTCAGAGGGAAAAAAAGTTATTGCTATTTGAAAAGGGCATTTCTGCACCCAAGACAAAAAGCCAGGGGAGCTTTCCTCCGTCAGTCCACACCCCCACCACCACCATCCACCACCATCCACCCTCCGCAACGTATATTAGACTGGAAAATAAATCAAGTGATGGATTATTCCAGCCGTGTTTCTGCGAGTGGAAAAATCTCCACTCGTCATGTCAAGGAAATGATATATGCAAATTGAAACCTCGACAGAAGATGAATGAGATTGTAAAAGCGAAGCAATATGAAAGCCTCATTTTT
>NW_020858130.1:2595-3592 GCF_000972845.2 Larimichthys crocea | reverse complement strand
CATTGTGGCTACACTAGCTTTATCTTAAATATTGTAATAAATGTGGGTTTTACCTTTGGTTATAAAAGCTGATGACTTCAGAACCACGGGATGATTTACAGTAAATAACAGCCTTTATTAATAATTAGCAAAGTTCATAAAACATGTGGGGGCTCCTTCTTTCTGGAAGGGTCACAACAGCGGGTTTACCTCTAATATAACTCAGTGACAACCCACTACACATCAGGCTAGGGCAGGGGTGGGCAAACTTTTTGACTTGTGGGCCACAGTGGGTTCTAAAATTTGACAGAGGGGCCGGGCCAGGACCTCCTATTAATGTCTTTTTAAAACACATTTCAACATATTTGTGTGTTTTTAAACACATTTGAATATATTTAAACATACTTTTCAACTTTACACAATTTATCTTTTCAGCTGATTTTTTAAACATGTTCATCATCAGACGTTTGAGGCCGAGGAGCCCCAAAAGTTATCGCGCCTTATTGACAGGACCCAAGCCGGGCCCCGTCTCTGCCAGACTAACAATGAACATGTCTTCACCAGTGTGGCAGAAGAAAGAAGACTTCGAGTTTTAAGACGACGCGATGTTTGAAACAAGCTGTATTAAAGAATATGAAGCAGCAGGTAGCAGAGTGTGGATGATTGACACCTGTCACCTGTCGACCAATCAGAGTCAGGAGAATTGATTAGCACCGCCCACGTTCACCTTTGACCCACCAATGACGATCCAGAATGAAGTAAACCCAAAGGTGGTATATCGCAGCAAGAGGTCTCACTTCACTGTCAAAGCCTCTTTGTCTTTATGTAACAACCAGGAGCTTCGTGACGGATTCAAACTAAAGCAGAGACAGAGCAGGAGACACTAGCAGCGTTTCTTCACGCTGAAATAAAACTTTTGACACAAAACAGCAAAGATCAGACATACTGTGTCGTTTTGTGGGTTTGTTGCTACTCTTTGGGGGATAGACACATATCTTTGTAATATATATATATATAT
>NW_020858130.1:0-2445 GCF_000972845.2 Larimichthys crocea | reverse complement strand
CCCCCGGGGTCTGCGCTTGTGCCGCCGTCCAACTCCCCGGGGCAACGGCTTCGCTGGACGGCGAGGACAGGGACCGACTGGCGATCCGGAGGGCACTGCGGCGGCTGCCCAGGGAGCGATGCCCACAAGGCACTCTCTACGGAGGCCCTGGTCTAGCTACAGCCGTCCTGACACATGCACCACTAACTTCCCCCTGGCTGCCTGTCTTCGTCGCCGGTAGCTCTAACTAGCTGCGAGCGACACCCACCCCCGCTGACAGAGTACCGCGCCACATCTCCGGCCCTTATCAAAACTGTCTCGCCTCCACGCCCCCTCACAGCTGCACCGCATCAGTGATTAAAGAGCCCTGATCCTGAGTCTCCCCTAATGTCGCCACAATAGTATACCTTAACAAACAAGATATATTGTGTTAATTAGTGACAAAAACCAAGCAAACTTTTTATATTTCCAATCTTTATGCTAAGCTACGACAAGAAAGATATTAGCAAATTTTAGCACGTTATCATGCCAAACTAGGATTAGCATGCTGACGTTAGCATGATCTCAAAGCACTAGCATCTTTTTACAGTTTGGTTTTAGATTAAACAAACAACATATAATGTGTTAACAGACATATTCTGTCACTTTTTTTTGTCACAAAGCTAAGCTAACTGTTTTCTTTTTTTTTATTTCCAATCTGTATGCTAAGCTATGACAAGAAAGTGAATAAATATATTAGCAAGTGTTAGCATGCTAACATGCTAAACTAAGACATGATGAACATCAGTTAGCTTTGTCATTGTGGCTATGTTAGCATGCTGACATTAGCAGTAGCCGTAGCTCTTTACACAGTAAAATGTGATAATTTGCTAAGCTAACGGGCTGCTGGAAAGAAAGTGAATAAATATATTGGCAAATGTTAGCACGCTAACTGAGATGGTAAGCGTGGTTAGCATTAAACCTGCTTAACATCAGCATGTTAGCTTTGTCATTGTGGCTACATTAGCTCTTTCCAAGTATACACAGAGTCACTAGCATGTAGCAAACAAGATATATTGTGTTAATTAGTAGCCAAAACCAAGCTAACTTTTTTAAATTTATATTTCTAATCTTTATGCTAAGCTACGACAAGAAAGATATTAGCATATTAGCAAATGTTAGCATGCTAACACGCTAAACTAAGACATGATGAACATCAGTTAGCTTTGTCATTGTGGCTATGTTAGCATGCTGACATTAGCAGTAGCCGTAGCTCTTTACACAGTAAAATGTGATAATTTCCAGTCTTCATGCTAAGCTAATGGGCTGCTAGAAAGAAAGTGAATAAATATATTGGCAAATGTTAGCACGCTAACTAAGATGGTAAGCGTGGTTAGCATTAAACCTGCTTAACATCAGCAGGTTTAGATTTGGTCATTGGTGGCGCGTACCGTAGCTTTATATAAAATAGTGTAATAAAGGTGGGTTTTACCGTTCAGCTATAAAAGCTGATTGACGTCCAGAACCACAAGGATGATGTTACAGAAATCAGCCTTGATTAAGAATTAGCAATTCAAGAAACAATGTTGGGGGGGGTCCTTCTTTCTGGATGACACAACAGCAGTTTTCACCTCTAAGGTAACTCAGTGAAAACCCACTACACATCAGGCTAAGGGCGAGGATGGGCAAACTTTTTGACTTGCGGGCCCACATTGGGGTTCTAAAATTTACAGAGGGGCCGGCCAGGAACCTCCTAGCACCCCCCCCCAAACACACACATCAACAGAATATTATTAGCTTAATCTTACTGTTATTGATGTGCTTTGGAATAGTTAACACAATCATTTGTGTAGGGTATTAACGTCTTTTAAAACAACATGTCAACACTTTGTGTGTTTTTTTAAACACATTTGAATAGAATATATAGCTTTACTAAGGCCTAAAACAACACAGTTGTGGATGATTGACAACCTGTCACCTGTCGACCAATCAGAGTCATGAGAATTGATTAGTACCAACCCACACATCACCTTTGACCACACCAATGACGATCCAAAATGAGTAAACCCAAAGGTAGTATAGCAAAGCAAGAGGTCTCACTTCACGGTCAAAGCGTCTTGGTCTTTATGTAACAACCAGGAGCTTCGTGACTGATTCAAACTAAAGCAGAATCACGAGCAGCGTTTTCTTCGCGCTGAAATAAAACTTTTGACACCAAACGCAAAGAATCAGACATAACTGTGTCGTTTTGTGGGTTTTGTGCTACTCTTTGGGGGCTAGCTTCACCGAGTTGTCATCGCCATGATGGACCCATTCTTTGTAAGATGTTTTTTTTTTGGACGTGGAGAAGTTCCCGCGGGGGCCGCATTGAAAAGCCTAACGGCCGCAAATGCGGCCCGCGGGCCGTAGTTTTGCCCATGTCTGGGCTAGGGTCACTAGCTTTTAAGACAACGCTTTAACACACAGCACGCAGAGTTCCAGACAACC
>NW_020858129.1:0-711 GCF_000972845.2 Larimichthys crocea | reverse complement strand
TTTTTAAACAAACAATATTACATGAACAATGACAAACTCAAACAAAAACATCATAATCATACATTTTAAAGTGAAGTCACACCTCCATGCGAAACCAAACAAAAAACATATCAAACATATAACAGATATAAAGAGGAAAGGGGAATGAGAGGAACATCAAATAAATAGTTAAAGTTAAAATCAAATAAATAGTTTATAATTAAATAAAAGAGGGTTTAGGATAGGTTAAGTTCTATTTGTTTCAGACATTTCTGTAACAAAACAAAGGGATTTCATTCTTAAGAGCAAGCCATGAGGAGGTGGGAGGGTTCGGCATATCGACACTGAGATTATTCACATTAAAAACTAATTTCTTTTGTCTTTGAGGATAGATAGATAGATAGATAGATAGATAGATAGATAGATAGATAGATAGATAGATAGATAGATAGATAGATAGATAGATAGATAGATAGACCTCTTGAATCCATATGCAAACAAACTCTAAAAACTCTAGACAAAAAAAAGCTAATGCATTTCCTGTGCTATTGTATGTAACTTTGCATCTTTGTATTATGTGTCCTGTGTGTTTTCTGCTTTGTACTGTTTGTTATTGTGCTGTAATATGTTTTTATTGTGTCTGTCAAAGGGACTGCAGATGAAAAGTAGCTGTAAGATAAACTCTGGTGCAGTACATCAAATGAAATCATTTATGTTTATGTTTAATACTGT
>NW_020858128.1:0-713 GCF_000972845.2 Larimichthys crocea | reverse complement strand
AAGTTGTGTGTCGGGACGATCTCTCGAGGTTTCTGCCTCTTAAAGAAAGTTTTTTTTTCCTCGCCACTGTCACCAAGTGCTTGCTCATGGTGGGAACTGTTGGGTCTCTAAATGATATTATAAAGAGTACGGTACGGAAAGAGTCATCAGATAGCTTCTCTTATAATTTGGCGCTATAGAAATAAAATTTAGTTTTTTAATTGGTTTGCTTTAGACGTGTCAGGATAGATGTTTGCTGCTTTTTCCACCACAGACTGTATAAAACGTGGATGTAGTCTCGTGACAGGTTTCTGAAAAGCCGTTATGAAGCTCACGCTCTTAATCCTGCATAACTTTAAGCCTTAATATAATGTGAACAGGTGAGTTGTATATAAATTCACCCTCAGTACAGTTGTCATGAACGGGGAAATTAGCTACAGAGACCAAAACTGTTTTTTGTACCAGGCTGTAAACATGTTTATTTCTGCTGTGAAGTTGGACATTTGGACATGGGGACTTATGGAGACTGACTCACTTCTGGAGCCAGCCTCAGGTGGACGTTAGAGGAACTGCAGCCTCAGCGGTTACAGATTGAAACTGAGCCTGAACATTTCTTTAAATGCTGAACTTGCTGCTTTAATATCAGAGGCTTGTTTTTAACCCATGAGTGTGGAAGATGTGCAGAGTTTAATTTGGTCTTTTTTTAATTTGCTCCAACAAATTTGCCTCATGGT
>NW_020858127.1:0-589 GCF_000972845.2 Larimichthys crocea | reverse complement strand
TGCTTTGTACATGAGGCCCCTGGGCTCCAGTGATGGAGACGATAAAACTCCACCTCACTAACCTGTCTCTCTCTCTGACAGGCTCTGTCCTCCTCTCCAGGCTGCTGAATAGTTTTTGGTTCCTTTCTTTTCATCTCATGCAACACCTCGCACCTACATGTTTCACTCATGCAAGCACACACCTTCACCACTGACTCACTGATCAACACACCTCATTGTTTCTTTTGTTTTGTTTAAGTCAACCATGATTTTGACTTGTTAAGCAATAAATTATTTTGATTTGGCCTTAAACCCAC
This sequence comes from Larimichthys crocea, assembly GCF_000972845.2. NCBI lineage: Eukaryota > Metazoa > Chordata > Actinopteri > Sciaenidae > Larimichthys > Larimichthys crocea. Next base: position 293 of record NW_020858127.1, on the reverse strand, counting down.
AACTCCACTTTGTATTTGTCATGGCCTTAGAGCCAGGTTGTGATCATCTGACCTGAGACTTTCCAGTGTACAGTGTGGACTCTCCAGTCCAGCAGACAGCAGCTTCAGTCCTGAATCCTGCAGGTCATTGTTACTCAGGTCCAGATCTTTCAGACTATTGGACTGGGACCTGAGAACTGAGGACAGAGCTTCACAGCTTCTCTCTAAGAGGTTACAGTCACTCAGTCTGGAGAGTAAATAATGAACAAGAAGACAAATACCATTTGTGTTAAAAAGTTGACTCTGGAGACAAA
>NW_020858126.1:0-1034 GCF_000972845.2 Larimichthys crocea | reverse complement strand
GTAATTAAAGGATAAGTGCATTAATATATTTTATTTATCTTATTGTCAACAAATCCCCCCAAAAAGCTGTCAAAACCATCATGAATGAGAAAGACAATGAATTGATCATAGTAACAAGTATTGCCTGTGTAGATTAAGCCTGTAGCTCAAGGACATACAGTAGACACTGCAGTTTTCTTTGAGTTGAAGGGCAGTAAGTCTGTAACAGGAAATAGTCCCCAACAAAACAAATGGGGTTGGATCGATGGTTACATTGTTGCTTTTGGTTGATAAAAAACAGCAGATGATGCTGATGTCCATGTTTTTCTAAAATCTTTGGGTACACAGAGACAAGACAAAAAAAGATGAACTTTTTTCTCACCTGCCACCAGTCATTGTTGGTCTTTTTCAGGAGAATAAACCGTTCGCCCTCCCTAATGCAGACCTGCCGTCCATCAGCCCCTCGATAGTTATAGTCATACTGGGCCTCGAGGACCACTGTGCCACTGGGGACCCCGCAGACTGTCATCCCCCTGGAGACCACAGGTGCTGCAGAAGACTGCTGATGCCCCACAGAACGTCGCCAAGTCCCAGACAGCATTGCTCTCCACACAGTCCTGTTCAGCAAGCTCTGCTGGATGCGTGTTTGTGGTTGATACTGTTGATACTGGTTGGGTTAGTGGCCAGCGCCATGCTCTGAAACAGAAGAAACAATGAGATGCAGAGTGAGAAGGAGATTACTGAAGCTGTCAGAGAACAATGACAAAATGTCCCAATGGCAGAGAACATAAATCAACAGTGCTAATAATGGAAGTCTGGGTTAATCTGTGAAAATCACCAGTATAACAACATTAGAAAATTATTCTCAATGTGTCTTTTGAGTAACAATGCCAAACATTCAGTGCTTCCAGTTGATAGTCACACACCATCAAATATTTAATTTAATTTGGTGAAACTGGATCAAATTTTATGGAGAAAATGTTTTCTTGTTTTGTCCTCTGTTGTTCTCCAGTTACTCTGCCTCAACTCTGTGATTTACAGAGTTTTCTGATGTG
>NW_020858125.1:0-705 GCF_000972845.2 Larimichthys crocea | reverse complement strand
TTAATTCAGGTCCTCTGATCAAGATTTGGGCAGTTCCTGTACTTTAGAAGTGCTGGTGCTGGTTAACATTTACAATTTGTCATTTAGCTGACGCTTTTGTCCAAATCGACTTTCAGAGAAGGGAACAATCAAAGTATAGTGCGATAAGAAAGCATTAGTGCAGCAATAAGTGCTGTGACAGTTCTTAAAGGGGTAGATTTAGCATGGGAAAGAGATTCACCACTTCATAAAACATCAAGGATTTTTTTTTAATTATTATTATTTTGGGCTTTTTATGCCTTTATTGATAGTACAGCTGAAGATAGACAGGAAGCAGGGGGCAGAGAGAGGGGGAATGACACGCAATAAATTAGCTGTCTGATGTGGGAGTCGACCGGGGCCAGCTGCAGCGAGGACTATAGCCTCCACACACGGGGCGGCCGCTACTGACCGCCCAGAGACATCAGATTTTAATAGCCTCAGCACTGCAGCTAATGCTGTGGAGTAATTCAATAAGTGTACTCACTGAGGCTGCAGAGAAGTGAAGCTGTTATCACACCAATCATCATCATTATGCTTGCTTGTGTCGCTGCAATGGCTCTTTATCAGGTTATTTATAACCTGTTATAGTTCAGTTATCTGCGGTTACGATGCAGAAGAGGCTGTTACCTGATTGACTACTGATTTAGCTGTTACCGAGTGCTCAGCACAGTGGAAAATAACAAA
>NW_020858124.1:0-532 GCF_000972845.2 Larimichthys crocea | reverse complement strand
CTGAACATACCCCTGCACTCCTCTAACAGAGAGATAGAGATGATTTCATCTCAGCTCAGAGTGTTTCAAAGTTAGTCGTGTCATTTTCTGAACTCATCTGACACGTTTCAGTCGCTTCAAAATGGCTGCTTGACTGCTCCGACGAGTGGGCGTGGCTTCAGCGCGTTCAGAGGACACGCCCCCACAGTCCTGGAGCTGAGAATTAATTTTTACCCGATTTTGACACCAAATTTCATAAACTTGTCGATATTTTTAATCATTCAAATCTGGCTGGGTGGTTAAATAACACTTTCTTCTTTGGTTTGACACATATTTATTCTTACTTTACACACACTTTAATATCATAATCTTAAACATTTGTAAAGTTAAAATAAATAGAAAGTTATTCAGCTTCACACACTGTATAGTGTAATTGCACTGCATGAATACTTGTAATTTGTACATATTATACTTACTAGTTCCAGCTGCTACGCAGGAAGAAAACAAGACTATGGGGAGCAACAACTGACCTTTTTAAAGGAAAAGAGGTGTT
>NW_020858123.1:0-678 GCF_000972845.2 Larimichthys crocea | reverse complement strand
TACCTGCACAGGTGATTTCTGTACCCGGACCACACTTTAGAGCCCAGAGCACACAGAGACTGTTGAAGACACACATTTGAGTCTGTGGACTACATCGTATTGTTCAATAAAATAATTCAAACTTGATAAAGTTCTACTTACAAATAAATCTGTTGGAATGTTTAAGGTTAAGAGTTATTTTGCATGGAAACAAATTAAATCTTTATATTTATGTTTGGATTAATTCATCATAAATGTCCAAATAAAATTCCCGTGGGGTTTCCAATTTGGAATATTCCCAAAATTTCCTAGCTTTACTTCCATTGAAAGTTTCTGGAAATTTCTCTGAAGTTTTCCACCCCCTTTGCATGGAAACAAACAAAATCTTTATATTTATGTTTGGATATGACACAGTTTATTTAAATCACCTCCAGTTTCCACTCAATTCCCATATATTCCCATACATTTCCAAATAAAATACCCATGGGGTTTCCAATTTGGAATATTTCCATAACTCCCCACCTTTACTTCCATTGAAAGTTTCTGGAAATTTCTCAGAAATTTTCCACCCCCTTTGCATGGAAACAAACAAAATCTTTATATTTATGTTTGGATGTGACACAGTTTGTTTAAATTACCTTCAGTTTCCACTCAATTCCCATATATTCCCATAAATTTCCAAATAAAATACCCATGGGG